>NW_027186320.1:9146545-9273245 GCF_028583685.1 Petaurus breviceps papuanus
CTATCTATCTATCTATCTATCTATCTATCTATCTATCTATCTATCTACTGTCATCCTTTCCCAGGTCTCTCTTCCTTATTTCTCTAACCTGGAAAAGTTCCAGCCCCTAATGTAGCCTGGCTATAGTTTCAGCCAGAACAAGATTCTGCCTTGTGGTCTTCCAAGGACAACATGGGGGAGGATAGATTTGAGTTGCTTTGCAAGCTTATGTGTGAGCTGGTGTATCTAAAGAGGAAGATGGTTGGAAGGCAGAGGAGGAAGTTATAAGTGAGCTTTTAAGGTTGGGGATTAGCCTGTTTTTCATTTGTGCGTTTTTACCTTTTTTAAGTTTCTTGATATCTAAGAGCATGGAGACAGTCGTAATTTCTTTATCTCTTTCTCATAATACCAATTTTAGAGTGATTTGTCAAGTTATGAGGACAAGAGAATGTATCTAGGTTTCTATCTTGTTGTTCATATGACCCAAAATCTTGTTTGATGCAAATATTAAGGGAATCTAGGTGTAGGTCAGGAGGAATAACATTCTAGTTATTCACAGTGGCCACTGAAAAATGGGGAAGAGATGGTAATCAATTATGTTATATGAGGAATAGCAAATAGGTCAGTATAACTAACTGATTGCAGAATGTGTCAAGAAAGTAATTTATTTCAAATCATGGAAAGCTTGGAAGGTACTAGGTTGTGAAGACCTTTGAAAGCAAAACAGAAGTATTAATATTTGATCCTAGCTAAGAAGAAATCCTTACAGTTCACTGAATAGAAGATGATGTGGTCTGGGCTACAGGCAGCTTCCATTTGTAACTTTTTAAGCTAAGCACAAATACTTTGTTTTTCAATGTAGCAATTACATGAGACAATCATGTAGTTTACTATGACATTATTACTTTTTGGAATTTGGGGGATATATATTTTAGTGAATGATAAAATTATGTATTCAGTGGTCTAATTCAAATTTCCAAAATTCTCCTGTTCATAATTGGAACCCAGTTACATTATGAATAACCAAAATGAGACTGTTGATAACACTGAAAAATCTCTCCTCTATAGGACACATGACTATGGTTTTAAGAGACCTTCTACTATGCAAAAACATGCAATTTATTCTTTTTTTTAAGTGCCACCAGAATGTTGTTTATTTGATATCCTTCCATAATAGATCTAGTTGAAGAAATGGGAGGTCTTTGCACAAGAAAAGAAAGGATGTAGCAGGTGAGAGAGTTAGTTAACATAGTTATTCTCAAATATTTGACGAGCTGTTACATGGAAGAATTTGTTTTCTTTTAATCACTCTAGAGTACAGAAATAACAGCAATGTGTAAAAGTTGAAAAGGATCAGATTCATACTCAATAAATGGAAAATAAAACAGAACAAAAACAAAAACAAACAAAAACAACTTTATGCTCATAGTTTTTCAAAAGTGGAATGGGTTACTTCTTGACTAATGGGTTCCCCATCACTGAAGCTCTTCAAGTGAAAATTGGATATTCACGGTCTGGGATGTTGCAAATGGGATTGCTGATTAGGCATCATTTGGACTAGATTATTTCTGATATTTCTCCCAGGGTCACAAAGCCAGTAAGTGTCTGATACCAAATTTTAACTCGGAAAGAAGAATCTTCCTGACTTCCGGACTCGCACTCTATCCACTGTACCAGCTAGCTGTTCCCAGTAGTTCTCTAGACTAATGAAAAAAAGAACAGGTTCAGTGTTCCTATGTATCATCATTGCTGTTGTGTGTTTGTCCTTTGTTTTCAAAAAGGACCATGGAATTAGGGAAATGATTATATGACTTGCAATTGAATTTGATTTGAGTGAGGGAGGGCTGTGCAGGGTTACCAGCCTCACTTACAATCTCATCCCTGTGGTTCCCTCTACTATATAGATTCTGCAATCCATTCTTGAATTAAAGTTTTTGATGTGATTTCTTAATTCAATCTGGATGGGTATTGAGAAAAAAGCAAAAAAATAAAACAAACTTTAGATTTGTCTAGTAAGAGATTAGGGAGCAGTTCAATGATGAGCTAAGAAGCAAGATTAGAGAAAGTTAAGAAGAGAATGAGAGGAAAGAAAGTGGAGGCACCCATTAGACATAGCCTTTATTTAGACATTTCCTTTAGAAAGGAGCTGAACCAAAAAAGAGGGAATAAATATGGGATAAAAACAACACAAGTATTATTTTCATCATTTTAGACATGAAGAAGCTGAGGATCAGAAATTTGAAAGAGGTACAACAATTAGTCAAATTCTCTGACACCTATTCAGAACTTGTTGTTTTCCAATTATTTTATAATACTTTGTGATATTGAGAACAAGGTCAATGGAAACTGGCTTCTACCTCCTCCCATATGCTCCCTGTTACCCCATTCCTAAATAAGATAGATGAGAGAAAGAATTTAATTCACTCTATCTCTTCATATTTCAATAAGGATATTCTTTTTGAGAATGAAATAATTCTAAGTTATGAAAAATCCCAAGAAATATAAAGATTTATAAAGAGAAAGCAGTAGAAAATTCAAGTGCAATGAGAAATTCCAGTTATAAATATTTTGTTTTGTATTTTGCTTTACAAGCTAGCTTCCAAAGCACAGGAAAATGTGTATATAGAACAGGAAAGTATCTTAGAGGTCATCCAGGCTAACTCTCCCTTTCATAGATGAAGAACCAGGAGCCAAGTGGGATTAAATGTTTCCTCAGAGTCTCAAGAGTACCTCTTTAAGGTACTAACTGATAGAATTGATATTTAAACTCAACTCTTATATATGTAATTTAAATGCTCTTTCCATCAAAACATTCTGAGGGGAAAGCCCATGAACATTATGACAATAATAATTTGAAATTCTTATTTCATAAATCCTTTCCATTTTAAGAAATATTTAACTTCTTCATTCATTATCCCTTGATCACACATTTTCTCCCTAAGAGACTCCTCTGGTGCTACTTCCTGTATTTCTTGCTCTTGGTATTCAGTTTTTTACCATTTCTAGATAAGCAATTAATAATAAGGAAACACAAAAATAGACAATTTTACTTCTCTTGCTTATTAGGCATATTTTAATGACTATATAATTCTGTATAAAATATTCAATTTTTTATTCTCTATTCACGTCACAAAAGATTATTTTAATTCAAAACTATAATATCCCTATGCTATTCAGATTTTAACTTTACAATCTGAATTTTAGCAGTAGGAATCATTATAGTTTATAGTATATTAACAATGCTTAATAAAAATGAACTGAAAAAAAGCAATATTTTAAATTCTCACATTCCAGCTGAATGTCTTTGCTCTGCTTCATCAAGATCATTTTCAATGACTTCCATGTATCTTTGTTATCTTTTACTGGGCATTGAAAATTTTAGATGCATCTCATGTCAGTAATATGGAAATTAGCAAATGATTTATACATATCTTCTGTTTAATTATTTTTAAGTTGGCCAAGACAAAATTTCCAGGATTTAATGGGAAGCATTGCTGAGAGCAAAGTGTTGAGAAACAAAGAGGGACAAGGTGAGAAAGTAATTTTCTTTTTTTTAAAGATTAATACAAAGATTCCTTTTCCCCCTTCAAATTACAATAACCATTTGTAGGTACAAGGTGTAATTACTCATGAAAAGAAGTCAACTTTCATGGAAATTAGAAATAGATTATTTAAGCATTTAACACAAATTAATATCTTCAAGGCTAAAATTTTCCTCTATGCACTAATTGCCAGTTGACATCTATTTTAAGGCAAGAAGATACTTTGACTTTTTGTATAGTTAGTTGAAGTTCCATGACTCTTTTATATATAATATTTCAAGGATCTGTGATTTCATTAGCATAGCTATTCTTTTATTCAATGCAGATCACAACTCTTCTATGACTTGGGTAGACAGCCTGAGAGAATTACTGTGGCAGGGATAGCAGTTTTACTGCAGTTAGTCTAGTGAGGAGCCATTTTTGGCTTTGCTAAGTTAGTCCTAATTCTTTTTTCTAAGAAATCAGAGAGACCTCTATATCATAAGAGATAGGATTTTAGGAAATGACATTATAGGAAGATGAATATTTTTTTTTGTTGTTGTTTCCATCATTTTTGATGTTTCTCTTTAACTCTTAGGACTGAAGAATGCAATCAAAAAGAAAACTATTAATAGTTACTAAACATTATCTGTAAGATATGTATTTTGTGTTATCCTTTATCATAAAGAAATTATAGGATGTGAGGTTATACAAACAAAAGGGAAGAACAATTAAATCATTCATTAATTTATGCTTTCTTTACGCTCCTTTGCTTATTGTTGCAATATTCAGTTATTCTATTTATTCATTATTTCATTCATATCTTCTTCCTCGAGCAGAGACTGTAATATGTACATGAAAAAATTGCTGTCTGATTCCTTGATGAGAAATGTAAGGACATAAAATGCAAAGATACTAGTGAAATTTACTTTTATTTGTTTTTTGTTAGCATTAGTAATCCTAACTGCTCACGTACTATTATGACTTGCTACAAGTTGAACCAATCTTGAACTCTCAAAGCTGAATGTGGAATTTTGAAAACTATATTTAGTGAACAATATTAGCTTTTCCTGTACCTCTCTATTAGAAAACCTAGGCATCCTCAGGGATTATTTATCCTGACAGAAAAAAAAACATTCTTTCTATGTTGAATATGACTTAGCAAAGATTTTTTTTGTGTACCTAATAAGAGATGAAGGCCTCTTTGAGAAATGTCAACCCAGATATTTGCTTTGCAGAATGAAGATAAAAAAAAACTGGAGACATTTAAGATAGAAGACAGAAGCGAGTCTTGGGAAACATATATGGAGGTCTTCGGCTTTCATGTGGTAGACCATCAGAAAATCTGGTATTCCGAGTTTAACTTCATTATTCAATAACAATCTTATTATAAGTACTACTTTACAGTAGAATTTTCCAAGAATAAATTTGGTAAATATACAATGAACTAAAAAGAAGGTTTTGAGCTATTGTACTAAATGCAAATCAAAAGCTTTGCTTAATTGAAATTGCCCTAATTTTACACTATTCTCTTACTTTTCATAGTAATCTACTGATCTCCCAGGATATATCACCTTGACTTGTGCTATTATTCTCAGTTATTTCTATATTATAATGTTTGCATTAAGTTGATACAAGGACAGAGAATCAGGAAGACCTGAGTTAAAATTGTAAGTATTAGCTTGTAATGGCAAGCACAGAAGTAGTTCACACCTTGTTTCAGCTATTGAATAAACACCTTGTTTCAGTTCAAGTTTCTTTTGAGCCTTGTATCAAGTCTGTTAAGAAACAGAATGTATGAACCCCACAACTTGTGAACCCCTAGAACTCATTAACTCCTGAAACAGGAAGGGGAGAAGCTAATGACCACAAGGAGAGGCCCAGAGCTAGAGACAGAAGAACTGAAAAGAAGACTCTCGTGGTGGCAGTCAAGAAGGAAAAAAACTTGTGGTATCCCAGCACTCTCTCTGCTCTGTTGATGTTTGTTTGTGATAGTTTGTACAGAAGACCTGGGACCTTACAGGAAGCCATAAAAGAGGATTTTCTGGTTGTATGTTTACAGAAGTCCTGGAGGAGGGTTTTGGAGGTCCTGTAACTTTACTGATGATTTGTGCTGACCTCTTGGACCTTGTTGGTGGGTCTGAGTTGATTTCACAGGCAGATAGCGAATTGATGATGGTTCTGGCAAAGTATATGAGTATTATTGTGGCTCTGTCAAGTTTTGTCTTCCCAGAAACAGGAACTGTGAAGGACTTGAGGTGGACTAGACACTGTGAACTTCAATGTGGAATGGGAACTGGATGAAGAACTGGACAAGGAGCTGGACAGGCTGCCTGCCTTTGAATCCAGGTGACAGTTGGATTTGGGACCATGGAAGAGGAACCATGGAAACTGAGAGCCAGCCTCTAGTCAAGCTGAAAGAAGACTTTACTTGGATACTGTGTACTGACTGAGAATATTATGATTTACTGTGACCTAGGGGTGGAGAACTTTGACTTTTGTATTTTGTGATTGAATTAAGGATTTTGTGATTGACTAAATGAATGTACTTTGTTGAAAACTATGTGACTACTTTGGTGAAAACTATGTAGCCATTTTAGTAATAAGTTGTTGAGTTGTAACATGGTGAATGCTGTATTTTGATTTTCTGTGATAAGTTGTAACATTCTGTACCTTGATTTTCTGTGAATGTTTTGCTCTGTTTTGTTATTGAATAAGTAGAGAGTTTGCTATACTATGTAATAAGAATCTTGAAAGCTGTACACAGCAGCAGTCCTCTGGAAAGTTACTGTGGCTTTATATGACTATATTACCTTGGCAATTCAACCTCTCAGTCTGAATTACCTTATCTGTAAAATAGGGAAAATAATAGTACCTACTTTATAAAGTCATTGTGGGGATCAAATGGAATAATACATATAAAATAGCCTGTAACTTTCAAAAGGTATATACATGCTATCTATTATTTTTACTAATTTTAGTAATTTTGGAATACCCTGACCATCAGCACCATCAATCAATATTTAGGATTTCCATATTTAGATATGTAAACACACCAATTTGGATGCACCTTATATTTAACCATCATTCAAAACTCTTTCCCTTCCAAGATATTGATCAATATCCACATTTTTTGAGTCTCTTATCTGCCCATATCTATGCCCTTTCTTTTTCAATCCTCCGTATCTCTATAGTAAACTCTTATCCAGTTACTCTACTCAGTTGAGCCATCAATCCTGGTCTTGTTCAACTTGCTTACATATGCACCCTAAATTCAATGGTCATGGCCTCCAATATGATACACATAGTCACCCTTTAATTCTTTGATGCTTTAATACTTATTCATATGAAAATTTCTAATTGATAACCTTGAGAAAGCACATACACATATATATACATACATACATATATTCCTTGAGGACTCTGCCATTCTTTTGTGAAGGCAGAGTAGGTCATCTTTTACCTCAATTCTTGCCTAGCCTTTAACTGCTGAATGGGTGTTGCCTCAGAAAAACTAAAACATGGGAAGGGACATAGCATAAAAAGTCCAAGGTCTCCTAGTATATGTGCGTCCATCACTAATCATCCTGATCTATGTCTTGCCACTGGACTCTGAATGATGGGAGGAGAACATGAGGCTGATAACTTTTTACAGCTCTGCCTCACTTAAATCCAATTCACTTGCAAGTTGAGACATCACCTTCCTAATGTCATTGGTCCTCTTCGAGAAAGCAAGCAACAATTATGTTTATGCACTATATATGTACTTTGTTGTACAGTCATTTCAGTTGTGTCTGACTCTTTATAATCCCATTTGGGGTTTTCTTGGAAAAGATACTAGAGTGGTTTGTGATTTCCTTGTCTAGCTCATTTCACAGATTAAGAAACTGAGGCAAACAGCATTAAGTGACTTTCCCAGGGTCACACAGCTAGTTAGCATCAGAGAAAGGATTAGAAGTCAGTTCCTCCTGACTCCAGACTCAACATTCTATCCATTATGTTCCCTTGCTTCCCTTTACTGGTAGTATGCTACAGAGCCCTAATTTTTGCTATACATGTCTATAGCTATGTAGATAGAAATAGATACAGATACATATGTAGATATATGTATATGTCCATATAAATATACATATATGTATATAGATATATGTGTATGTCCATATAAACATGCATGTCTCTATATGTCTTATCTATGTACATATATACACTTGTATGTATCTTTACAAGGACACATACATATATATGTATATAGATAATAGACATATAGATATTGTATAAGGCATTGTATGAGATCTCTGAACATAAAGAGTCAAAAATAAAACTTTGAGACTTTATTCATCCTTTGATTTTATTTTTTTCATTTTATTATTAACACATTAAAATTTTTTTTTGATTGAGAACTCATTTTCTTTTAGTGTTTGATTATGTGGCCAATGAATTACCTTCTAATTCTAGAATTCAGTGATTTTGTATTTGCCAAATTCTCTATAATAGGTGTTTGTCTTATTCCTACTAGGGGCAGTGATGTTGTTCAGTGGATAGAGTGTTGGTCCTATAGCTAAGAAGACATGAGTTCAAATCTGACCTCAGGTTCTTACTAGTTGTGTGACCATGGGTAATTCAGTTGACCATTTTTTGCCTCAGTTTCACTATCTATAAAATGAATTGGAGAAGGAAGTGGCAAACTATTCCACTATTCAGAAAACCCTAAATAGGGTCATGAAGATTAGTACTTGGCCAAAAAATGACTTAACAACAAATCTATTCCTACTACTTCTATTTATGACATGAACAAGTAACTAACCTGAAGGGCATGACATTTAGGCAAACCAATAGTCCTAATCTGGGTACTGGTAAGGGAAATAGGGATTTGTCCGAATTTAGATAATGTGTTCACACTAACAATCCTTGCTTTGCACATTCCCTAAGATGAATCTTGGACAGTCTCACTGCTGGGACTTTTAGATCCTTAATCCAGAGTTTGTATACTTAGCATATCCTGATTCAGTATGAGATACCTGTGTGTCAAGGGGAATTCCTGGAATATCCTTAGGAAGGAACTCTTGTGTCTGGCAGTACAAGGAATACAGAGGCAGAAATTAGATAAAACCAGCAGGTTAATTCGGCACATATTCATGACCACCACCAGTTCAGGGAATGGAAGGAATGCCACTGGTTGACTCTGTTTATCTTTTCATGGACAGTAGAGCTAGAGATCTGACCATATCATAAAATATATACAGGAGACACAGTAGAATAAGACTATCCTCTTCTTTTCCTAGACTTAATCAGGGAACATTATTAGTCAGGCCCTGGCATTAAATGTTTCCAAAAGCCAGGGCTGGTTTCCCACCAGAGAGGGTACTACTTACCTGAAATGCTAACAAAGCATCCTTAAGGTGGGTGTGAAACTTTCCATTAACAAAATACTGATCATTATTACTGCTGTACCAGGTTCCCTAGGAGTAAATGAACAAAAGATTAATAGTGTTCCAAAAATTTTTACCCTTTCTCTAAGCCCACAAATACACACCTACATTGATTAATTTCAGCATACATCTTTGTATCAACTTTTATTAATTGCCAAGCCATCCAACTTTACCTTTCTCAACACTCTTCTCTATTACCTCAAATCTCATGCTATTCAGTCAAAAAACATTAATTACTTAGCACTGTGTAAAGTCATGGGGATACAAAAGGAAGTAAAAGACAGTACCTGACCTCAAGGAACTTACAATATAATGGGGGAAACACATGCAAACAAATATATACAAGTCAAGGTATATACTGTATAAACAAGAAAGGATTAGGAGAAGAAAGACTCAAGAATTAAAAGAGTTTGGAAAAAAAATTCCTGTAGAAAACAGTATTTTAATTGGGGCTTAAAGGAGCCTGGGAAGCCAGTAGGCAAAGATTAGAAGGGAAAGCATTCCAGGTGTGAGAAGACTGGAGGTATAGAATGGGGGCCGTTATGAAGGGCTGTGAACAACAAATAGATGATTTTTCATTTGATCCTGGAGGTGATTAAGAAACATGGGATTTTGCGGAGTGTGTGTGTGTGGGGGGGGGAGCATAGTCAGACTTGTGCTTTAGAAAAATCACTTTGTTGGCTGAATGGAGAATAGATTAGAGTCAGGAGAAACCTGAGAAACGCATATTCACCAACAGGCTATTGTAATAGTCCAGATATGAGGTGATGGCCTGCACCCAAGTGATAGCAGTGTCACAAGTGAGAAGAAGGTATAATCCAGTGATGGTGCAAAGATGAAATTTACAGGCTTTGAAACATATAGGATATAGGATATTTGAATGTAGGAGTTTTAACTTTGTTTTCTTCTTCTGGTTGTATGTTTTGATTTTCTATGTCCCCAAAGTTTGATTCTATAATCTGATTTTTTTTTTTTGCTGTTTGCTCATTTTCCCAGACAAATACTTGACTTTCTTACTCTTGGTAAGGTAGGATTCTTCTTCCAGTGTGTAGAGTGTCCTGTCCCAAACTTTAGGGGTTTTGTGTAGCTGTTTTCAGAGATACTTCTAGGACCTTATAAATTTTCAATTCTTCCAAGGTAGTATGATCAAAGGAGAGTTGTTTACTCCTTTCCTGGCCTATACTCCTGTCTGTGAGTGACCACAAGCACTCTTTTCTGTCTTGGAATTATAAGAAGGATTCCCTTTCCACTGCACCATATGCTGCACCACACCAGCACTCTTTCTCACCCCAAGACCTCCACCAAGGACTGTTACCCAGATCCAAACAGAACATAGCAAAAGAATCCTGCCTTAGCACCAGCAAAGAGACCTCAGCAATTGCCCTCTGATCAGTCATTCAATCCCCACACCATCTGTTTGCCAAAATCTCTGAAAGTAGTCACTGTTGCTGCTGCTGCTGCCACCACCACCACCACCTCCACCACCTCAGGACTGGGGCCAGACTGTGTTCCTCTCTCATCCTGGTCTGACAAAGTTTTTCCACTGATCTTCTATGCTGTCTTTGGTGTTTGAGGGCTGAAAAGTCTGGAAACTGCCACAGCTGCCAGTGATTCACTACCCTGTTGTCTGCTCTGGCCCTGTCTATGCTGGCACAATACATGCTGGACTGTGCTCCTCTCCCAGACTGGTGCAATAGACACTTCCTGTCAACCTTCTAGGATGTCTTGGCCTGGAGATTGGTTTTACTCCATCACTTTGTGGGTTATTCAACTCCAGAATTTGTTTAGAGTAATTTTTTTTACAGGTATTTGGAGGCTTTGGGAGAGAGTTCATGCAAGTCCCTGCTTTTACTCCATCATCTTGGCTCCTCCCTCCTTGTTCTTATTTAAAAAAAAATTAAATATCTCTTCACTGACTCCTTTTACCCTTTAAACATTGGTATTTCGCAAGATTCTAGACAAAATCTCCCACAACCAATCAACAATCATTTATTAAAAGCTACTATTGAGTCAAAAGCAAAGCAGTATTTAGCTATTATTTTCAGCTCTTGCTTCTACATGGGTGATTACCAAATCTTTATCTCTAGTCCTTACCCCATATAATCACATAATTTCACAGTTCTTGAACTTGATCATCATCTTGATCATCATAACCCATGCTTTAAAAACAATTTCTCTACAATTTACTAGTAATTTCAGACCTAGGGGTGTTCAAGAAAGACTAGTATCTCTGGGAGGAGGGATGCTGAATCCTTTTCAGAGCTCCTTTCTGCCTTTGGTGTTCACCTGATTCACCCAGCTCTTGTCTGTGGCTCCAAAAAACCATAGCATGCACAGTGGGCTTAACCTGGCAAGTTGTTTTGGCAGACAGGCTAAATTAGGCTGAAGGTAACCAAGGGTCTCAAATCCATTGTTGAGTTAAGAGGGTGTCTACCCCAAGCATGGGAAGACTTCATCCAATAGAATAGGCAGATGAGCATAATTTGTTTCAACAACCCTGAAGGCAGTTGAAGCAAGTGCTGTGGAGCACATAGAGTTTGGTAAATGCCAAGGTCACCTACTGCATCCCAAGCCATCACCAGTCATCCTGACTTTTGTCTTGCCACTGAACTTCAGTGACTCTGCCAGAGAAAGTAAGGTAAACAACTTTATAAAACTCTGCCTCATTTAAATCCAATTTATGCATGAGTCAAAAGACAAAACCCATTGAACATTTTTACCTACCTCGAGGTCCTATGGTCACAGGAAAGTGATGAAGCAGCAGGTTCAGATACACTGAGAGCAGTATTCACAACACTGAACACAGGTTGTTCAGGTCATAGGGTCAAGATCTCACTGAACTGAAGCAGCAGTGGGATTTGCCAGTCCCCTGGAAGTTTGAGCAGCCTTTTTTTTAAAGAATTGTACTGCTCATCTCCTAGCTAGAGGGAGGAGCTACAAGACCATCTGTTTCATCTAACCTAACCCTGTCCTACTCTCTGTGGCAGGTGGAGATCCTACCCTGTGAGTGAAATGCACAACAATGTCCAAAAACCTTTTGCAGAGATGATTCCACACACCATTAGTACATGGAATATGCACACATTTATGAACAACAAGAAATCTAGTAGACCTGGAAGATGAATAGTTCTTGTTGTGAGAGAATTCATCAGGTATCATGTTCAAATAGCAACTCAAAGTAAAATAAGTAAATGAAGGCCACCTTTCCAAAGTCAGAGCTGAATACACTTTTTTTCTGTAGTGGCTGCAGTGATAGGAAGCACTGTGAATCTGGAGTAGGTTTCTCAATCAAAACTCATCTAGTCAACAAGTTTGTGTGTCTCCCAAAAGGAGTGGATAACAGGCTCATGATAATGCAATTGCCACTTTTGGAAAGTGCCATGACACCATCATCAGTGTGTATGTTCCCACAATGATGAACCCTGATGAGTTCAGAGGAAAAAAAGTGTGAATATCTGGAGATACTCATCATTAACATGCTGTAAAGCTTGTAATGGGTGACTTTAATGCCAAAGTAATCACAAACTATCATACACGACTGGGAGTCCTTGGGAGGAATGGAGCGAGAAACAGCAAGAGCAGCGGTAGTTTACTACTAAAGATTTGTGTGTCTCAAGGCCTCTTCACCAACACTGCCTTCTGTTTACCTCCTAAATGCAATAAAACTTTGGGGATGCAGCTTCACAGCAAACACTGGCTTTTAATAGACTATGCCATTGTAAGGTGAGAAGATAGACAGGATTTGAGAATGATGAAGATAATGATACACAGAGTGCTGTACCAATCCCAGACTTATCTTCTCCAAGTTAAACATTGTCATTCAACAAATGTGGTGGCCCTAAAATTTATAGTTATATGAAAAAATGCTCTAAAACATTATTGATTAGGCAAATGACAATTAAAACAACTTTGGGATATTATTTTATACCTATGAATTGGCTAAAATAATAGAACAGGGAAGTAACAAGTATTGGAGGGGATGTGGAAAAACTGGGACACTCATTGTTGGTGGAATTATGAACTGATTCAACCATTTTGGAGAGTAATATGGAATTATGTCCAAAGAGTTATTAAACTACCTATAACCTTTGATCTAGCAATGCCAATACTTGTTCTATTTACAAAGATGATTAGGGAAAAAGGAAAAGAACTATATGTTATAAGTGTTTATAGAAGATCTTTTTGGGTGGCAAAGAACTGGGAATTTCTGGAATGTCCATCAATTGGGGAATGACTGAACAAGTTGTGGTATATGATTGTGATAGAAAACTACTGTGATATAAGAAATGATGAGTTTAATGATTTTAGAAAAACATGGAAAGACTTGCATGAAAAAGTGAAGAGCAAAATGAGCAGAACCAAGAAAATATTGTATACAGTAACAGCAATACTGTTTTGAGAATGACTTTGAACAAATAAGTTATTTCAAGTATTATAAATACCCAAATTAACTATGAAGGTCATATGAAGAAAGACACTATCTGTGTCCAGAGGAAGAACTGATAAATAGAGGTATGTGTAGAATAATTTTACCAATATATGTATGTATAGAATGAGTGTGGTGTGTATATATACACATACATATATATACATATATACATACATACATATCTATATACTTATTTGTATTTAATGACATCCATCTCTAGGGCAGGGGGGAAGGAAGAAAAAAAGGGAAAAAATACATGATAACTTTGTTGTACATTTGAAAGGAAGAGCAAGTTCTATGTAGTAAATTTTATTCCACAAATTAAAAATAAAATATTATTTTTAAATAAAAACAATGAAAAAACATGAATTTAGGAGATGGGAATGTGGGTTATGAGGAACAGTAAAGAGACCAGTGAGAAACTTCACCCTCACATCAAATATAAGAGCAATCTCTTTGTGCCTGCTACCCAATGCCCTCTAGGTCCAATACGTATGAAGGAATGTTTTCTTCCCTCAGTTTGTCTTTAGTGGGGAGTACTAAAGGTGCCTTCTGCAACAAGTCTCAGAAACAGAGTTAAATAACTACTTATTAGCCGGAACTTGTATCTGCCTTTCATTACATTTGGCTGAAGATAATGTGGCTAGGCTCAAGCAGGTTCTTATTTGCTCTATAGTCAGAATCACTGAGTAACACAGACCTAAGGGAAATGCAAGGAAGTTAGATAGCAGGACCAGGGAAACTCTCAGCCAGACGTTAGCAGACATTTATCTAATATGAAACCTACACTACAAAATAATTCCCTTTCAGCTACAAAACTGCATACTCTTTGCCCCAGCAATACCACTACTATGTCTGTATTCCAAAGACATTAAAACAAAACAAAAACAAAAAGGAAAAAGGATTTATATGTACAAAAATATTTATAGCAACTCTTTTATGGTTGGAAAAAATTTGAAATTGAGGGGAAGTCCACCAATTGGGGAATGGCTAAACAAGTTCTGGTATATGATTGTGATGGAATAGTATTTTGCTATGAGAAATGATGAGCAAGATGCTCTCTGAAAAACCTAGAAAGACTTATATGAACAAATGCAAAGGGAAATAAGCAGAACCAAGAGAAAATTCTACACAGTAATAGTAATGTTGTATGATGATCAACTATGAATGACTTAACTATTCTCAGAAATACAATGATTCAAAATAATTTCAAAAGACTCATAATGAAAAATGCTATCCATCTGTGGTGAAAATTGATTGAGTCTGAATGCAGATGGGAGCATACTGTTTTTAAAAAACTTTTTTATATTAAAAAAATTGGTTAGTGTTTTCTTTCAAATATGATTACTATAGAAATGTTTTACATGATTGCACATGTATAACCGATATCAAATTACTTGCCTCTCAGTGGAGAGAGGAAAGAGAGGGAGAGAGAGAATTTGGAATTCAAAATACTAAAAAGCAAATGTCAAAAATTGTTTTTATGTATCATTGGAAAATAATAGAATTTCAAATAAAACAAAATAAACAAACAAAAAAAGTGGTGGCCTTAAGTCAAGACAACTACCAGAAGACTTAATGTCAATTAGAACTCAATTAGAGCATTTGTCTTGCTGAACACTGTGTTGCTAACATAAAGAGAAAACTGAGCCAATGTACAATTGGCAATAGAAGCGCAGAAGTGGAATATGTAGATTTCTGAAATTTGGTGTACTTAATGGCATTTACTTATCTGTGGCAAAACACTAGAAAAACCCATCAAGGATTGGTTTGACAAAAATGATGGGGAAATTCAGAAACTCTTAAGTGAAAAACAGTAACTCCATAGGGTTTACCAGCAGATATCTCCTCTGTTTCTAAGAAGGCAACATTTAACTCCATCAAAAGTAAAAGGTAACTGAAGTTTATCTCTAAACTTCAGGATGCAGGATTCTTGGTTCAGTAAGAAGGCAGATGAAATTCACTTTTTCATGGATAGTAACAATCCAAAGTGCTTTTATGATGCCCTGAAGGCTATCTATGGGCCAAAGACCCATGATGTATCTCAGCTACACTGTGCTGATAGAGTCACACTGATCAATGATAAGGACAGGAGAGATGGGCTGAGCACTTTCATAATTTTTTTAACAGACTATCATCAACCAATGTTGAAGCCACTGATCACAAACCTGAGGTTGATGTCAGTCCCTCTTCAGATGAACTTCCAAGGGAGGAAGAGGCATTTAATGACATTAGATGCCTCTCATCTGGCAAAGTGACAGGTACAGATTCTATTCCAGCTGAGATTTATAAGGCAGGGTGCCCATCGCTCATACAAAAGTTGATTGAAATAATACAGGCTATATTGCCAAAGGAGATTATTCCCTAGGAGTTCAAGGATGCCTCCGTTGTCATCTCTATAAAGGAAGAAGAAATAGCTTGTCCTGTGACAATCATGGAGTGGGGTAGGCTATGCAGGGGCATTCTCTCTTTGTCATTGCCAACAAGATTCTTGCCAGAGTCCTTAATAGACTAATCTTTCACCTGGCAAATGGTCATCAACCTGAGAGCCAGTGTGACTTAAGAAAAGGCAAAAAAACATGGTGTTTGCTGCCCAACAACTTCAGGAAAAATGCCAGAAGCAGAACAGAGGTCTGTATACAACAGTTGTAGATCTCACCAAGGCTTTTGCCTTACTTGAATCCAACTCACTCATAAGTCAAGACATCACCTGCCTGATGTCATTGATCCTTTTTAAGAAAAAAAGAATGTACATTTGTAAAATTCTTAGCAAAGTGACTGGCACATAGTAGGCTCTTTTTAAAAAGCAATCGGGGTTAAGTAACTTGCTCAAGGTTACATGGCCAGTTATTTCTGGGTGTGGTGCTGAGTATCTGAGCCCGGATTTGATCCAGGTCATCCCGACACTGGAGCCGGTGCTCTTACTCGCTGAGCCATCTGGCCGCCCCTCACATAGTAGGCTCTTAATAAATACTTATTCCCTTCCCCTTCTCTCTTCCTCCACCTCCATCAATTGTTCTGTTTCTCTAATACATGACTTTCTATCTTATCTCTAAATTTTGAAATCATAAGCATCCTTCTAGAGCCAGTTAATATGTGACCTCTTCCTTGAAATGCTCCTTTCCTCATCATTTGTGAACTCTGTCAAGAAGCCAGCCACTTGACTAGTCTAATCTTTAGTTTACTACTCTGTAAAATGAGAATTTTATCTGGATAGAATAACTCAAGACACAATGATTCATAGTGGCTAGAGTGCTGGCCTAGATTTGGGAATACCTGGTTCAAGTTTTCCCTATGATATATACTCACTGTGGAACTTAACTTCTAAGGTCTTCAAGCAATTTTTCATTTCTCAAGTATAAATTGTAGAGAAGTTTCTAATCTCTAATGGTAGATAGGATTTCCTATTTAGGGGTTTCAAATGTTGGTGAAATCAGCTGTGTATTAAAAACAAAATGCACACCTCATGTCTAAGAGTTTTGTGAAGTTCTAATGAGACAATGAAAATATACATCATGCTTTTTAAACTTCAAAATATGATATACATTTCACTATTTGTTGTTATTTATTTCTCCATCTAGAAACAATCATCTCCCTCTGGACTTTCATAATAAATTGCAACTACTGTATCTACTTATTTGATTCTAACTTATATTTAAATATATAAATTTATATATAATTATAACATATATGTGATCATATAAAATATATTTAAATAAATTAAATATCAAATATACAGATACCTGATCTCCAATACTAGCATTTATCTTTGCAAAGTCTGCAGCACATGTCACTATGCCTTATACAAAGTAGGAACTCAATAACTTTTTTTAAACTTGTATTTATGCATGGCTCTATTTATGTATCTGTTTGTCTATCATCTATCTTTCCATGTGACTATATCTAAATCCACAGCTATATCCATATATTTATCATTATATCTTTCCTATACTTCATGTTTCAAATTAATGAAATAGCTGCATGTCACTGATACAAATTCAATGACTGTCTTTAGAGGATTTAAATTGTAAAATAAGAGAGGTGAGAGTAAAATACTACCATTTCATTAATAAGTCCAATTTTCCTAATGAAATAAAATTGGAGAAAATGAAAAAGAATTAGGGAGAAAGCCATCAAGTTCTTGTATATAACAACATTCAAGTAATGCTTAGATCTAGAAAAAAATTTCAAAAATCCTCTAGATTGATTTTATATATAAGAAAAAGAGACTAAGATAGATTAAAATACTAAATGAATTACCGTAGGTCACTCAAAGTCATGATGAATGTCTTAAAACTATATCAATAATTAGTCCCCAGGTCTTTTAAAGGCCTTTAAAGGAAATTTTTCTTAACATCTGAAAGTTGGAAAAGTATGATCCATTTTTTCATTATTATGGCTCATCCATGATCATCAACATTATCCTTAGTGTCAGTTATTCCAAAGTAGAAAGATCAGCACTCCAGGAGGCATATTAATTTCCTTAGCCAGTAAAGAAACCATCTAGATACTAAAACAGTCATTTGTTAATGGTGCCTTCATTACCCAGAAGACTGCACAGCTTCCAAACACAGCTAAGTTAGTCCCAAGGAGTAGGTCATATACCAGAAAGACTTTTTGTTGTTGTTTTAATTTTGTTACTATCAATAATAGCATTTATGAAAACTAAAGTAAACATTAAACAAAGCCAATTAAGCTATGAGTACAAAAGAATATATACTGTTCAGAGACCTCTAAAGTACTTATGCATAATTAAGAAACTTGGAGTGGAATTCTGATAATTTATTTTGTTAATTCACTAGCTAGCCTAATCAGTTGAATGTGCTCATTTAAAATATAATGAAATAAATTTATAACAAAAATTAATCTACAAATGTATTTCTACCTTCCTCAAAGCAGTGTTATAGCAAATCTGTTATTCTCTTTCTCTGAAAAATAGTATTTCCATGGTTTTTTTGGTTTTATATTATAACTATTAGCTTGAATTATTAACCTGTTAATATTTCTAGACAGAAAGAAAGGTTTATTAACAATATGCATGTGTGTGTTTAATAAATGTTTCAGGAACTTTTAATTTGATGATATATGCAATTGTTATATAATTCATTGTTTTGGTATTTCAAAAACCAGTTTTTTTAATGGGAATAGAACATTAACAGTTTTTGAGATCTTGATTATAGAAATATGGAATTAATAAACAAATTGTGTTATTAGTTAATAAATTCAGTGCACAGAATTTAAAAAAAGTATTATTACATCTATAAATTAATATAGATAAATAAATGACTATGGGTCCACTTTTCAAAATAGCAGAATTTGAGGAAGCATTAATATATCTTTATGGAGTGACCTGAATATAGTACTTAAATTTTTACTACTTGTGGATTTGGAATATATAATGGTAATGTAAATTTGAAGATCTTCCCTTCCCCCTAATAGGCTGAATATAATCACATGAAGCCTGTGGTGGGAGGAGTTTGCAGAAGAGTGGAGCAGAGCCCACAGGAAGCTGAGAGTCAGAAAATTAGAGAAGGAAGAAAGAAAGGATGAATCCAGACAGACAGCTACTTTTGTGAGTGTTGGTTTGTGGGAAGGATAAAGGATGGTGTGGCTCTCTGTGCTGTTATGGAGTATTTACTTCTTTGCTACTGTGGTGGATTAGGCTTTCTGGTTTGGGATTCAGTTTTCTGGTGCCTGAATATTTTGTTTCTGTCTTTTACATGGAGATTGTTATATTTTGTGATTGAGCACTATGCTGGCATATTTACAGTTCCCCTTGGTGCTGTGAATATTGCCTTGGTGCTACAGAATATCACTCCAACTACACACTCTTCTGTTGTTACAGTCTTACTTAAGAACATACGAGACAAAATGTAATCTAGAAAAGAGCACTAAAGGTTACAAGGGTACCTAGAATCACTACATGTTGTAAAATAATGTAGTACATATAGTAATATACTAAATGATATCTAACAACAAAATAAGTATGAATTTTGTGATTCCATTCATTCTAAAGGATGTACAAAATACCAATTTTTCCTTTTTCCTTATTTTCCTTTGTAGAATTCTTTAGCGTAGTTGGATAAATCCTGAAAATTTAGCATAACACCATAAGTTATTACAATCCCAACCAAAGAATTGGCTGTGGCATAATGACATATTTTTGCCTAAAGAAATTCATATTAATCATCCATGAAGATATGAAGGGATCATGAATTCTTAAGATATTTGAGTATAACTTGAAGATATAGATAAAGACCATAATCTATCTTGTTGGATATCTGTTTAAAGACCAATGAGATTATTAAAAATACAGATCTATAGTACTTTTTACATCTGATCCTCTAGGTATGTTATAACATTTGTTATTCAATTCAGTTCAGTTCATTCAACATTTATCAGTTAAACCTACTATGTTGTCAAAGTTATAATAGAAAAGGTTAATGAAACAAAAATATTTCTCTTTTTTTTTATTTTTGGAGGGGGAAGGCAGGGCAATTGGGGTTAAGAGACTTGCCCAAGGTCACATGCCTAGTAAAGTGTTAAGTGTGTCTGAGGCTGAATTTGAACTCGTGTATTCCTGACTTCAGGGCTGGTACTCTATTCACTGCATGACCTACCCACCCTGTATTTCTCTATTTTTATTCAGCTTTATTATAAAATGAATTTATTTTATAGGCCAATAAGATTGAACTAATGGATAGAAGTTTGACTTTGGAGTCATAAAGACCTGAGCTCAAAACAAGTCTCTGACATATACTAACAACATAATCACATGCTAGCCAGTTAATTTATGCCTGAGACCAGTGCTGTCAAACTAAATTAGAAATAGGGGGCAACTGATCTGTTCAGGAGGATCACTACAGCCATGTATTGACTTAGATTTAAGGGTAATATTTTCTATATTTTATTATATTTTTATTTATTTTGCTATTTTCCAATCGCATTTTAATCTGGCTCAGATCAGACTCAAGAGTTTTCTGGGCCAAATGCCTCCCTCTAAGATGAGTGTTTAGAGTGAGGAAGGGGCAT
Source organism: Petaurus breviceps papuanus (assembly GCF_028583685.1). NCBI lineage: Eukaryota > Metazoa > Chordata > Mammalia > Diprotodontia > Petauridae > Petaurus > Petaurus breviceps. The sequence continues at coordinate 9,166,936 of NW_027186320.1, forward strand.
CATCGTCCCCTTTGCCTATGGGAGCACATCTCTCCCGGCCTCATGAAGTGGTGGCTAGCACATTTTACCTTCACTGCACCACACCCTCCTGACCCCTGTTATAAATGGGGAAACTGAGGCCTTGGGAGGCTCCCTGCCCCCATAAGTTTATTAGGTTCCATGGATCTCTGCTTTGTACAAACTGTTTTGAGGTAAAACTGAATTGGCATGGGGTGAATACCTCAAATATATCTCATCTCCCTAAAAAAAGACTGGACCCAAACTCTGCTGACTTCAGCCTTGATCATGAGAATGTAAAATAGATAGGATATCTCCCCTGGTCCTGAGTAGGTACGATTTTTCATTCTCATCCCCACAGCAGCTGCCAAGATTCCAAAAAGGAAGCAATGAATCAAATAGCACTACTTTTGATCCCATGAAAGTGCAATCTACTTCCCTATGGTTCAACTCAGAATTATAAGGATTCTGAGTTGTAGGCTGCCCAGGCTCAAACTCGTAACTCACTATACACATATATGCATTTATATACCTAACCATACATATATACACAAACATATATACATACATATATGTAAACATATATGTCAGTACCCACACAAATCTTTTCCAAAGGCAGTATACTTCTAATCTTTTCATATCTAACTCCTTACATTTTCTAGCAATTGCTAAAACCTGCCTTCTCTTTGATGAAACAGTTTCTCTGATCATCTTTTTCAGCACTGGATTCACCTTCACTTATTCTCCTTGTTCACTGGTCAAAGTGGGAGATTGGGAGAAATAAATGATAAAACCTCAAAACTGTTTGCTCCACATGGCCACTTTCAAATTCTCCCACTGTCCCCATCATTTGGTAACCTCTTCTTTGAGGTCCATGCTATTTCTAATATGCAATAAAAGTTCTGATGACTGTTTACATCTCTACACATCTCTAAGTAACTAAACTTATGTGTAAGATGTACACATCTTATGTGTAACTTAAAATTATGTGTAATCAACTTAAACTTATGTGTAAGCTTATGTAAACTTATGTGTAATAAACTTATGTGTAAGCTTATGTAAATTTATGTGTAATAATCAACTTAAACTTATGTGTAAGATGTACACATCTGTAAGTAACTTCTCTTCCTTACTCAGTTTGTTCAGTACCTACTTCAGAATATATCTCTCCTTCCTAAATACCTGCCTTCATACTAGTTGGCTTCTGTATATATATTGAATCTCTTTCAAATACCCTAATCACTCAGGCCCTTGATCTACTTGTTTCTCATGAATTATTCCTGCACTCCAACTCAGTGCCACAGAAAGTTGGTCACAGCCCTGATTTTGTCATCTATCACAAATGTACCACCTCCATGTTCAAGAATTCAAAACCCCTTTTTCTGACGATAATCTATTGGCTTCACACTGCTTCCTCTGCCTTCTGTTACCAAACACTACTCTTTGTCCACATTGTGATCCCCAGTCCCACAACCACTCAATTCTCTCCTTGGACATTTCCTCTGTGCTAATTGCTTTACTCTTTTCCTCATCTTTAACCCCCACCCCCACTTCAGTGAATCAATTTGACTGTACATTCCCCTCTTGTCTTAGGTGCATGTCCCATGTATCATATCACCTGCCACACCTCACCCTTCAATGACTCTTGCCATCTGCTACTTTTGCTCCTACAAACATGCTGACGAATGAAGAAATTTAACATTTCTGTCTGGGTCCACTGAAAATTTACATTGCATATGTGAATAAGGTCTTCACTGCCTCTAGTCATTCTTTTTACACTTCCCTTATGATCTCACTCTTCAGAGTGGATATTCCAAAACTTTTCAACTTTGTTCAGAATCTGCATCACTCCTCTTTTCTCAAAATTTCAGCTGATAAACTTGCCTCTTATTTTTAGAAAAATTATGTGATACTGAGATTTTCTATTCTATTTTGCTATACCACTAGGAAATAATAAAATTATCAAATTCTGGCATTTCCATTTGGCATATGTGCATATAGTATTTAATGGGATTGTATTGGAGGATAAGAAGTACATTGCAGCAATATGTCCAGATAGCAATGACACTAACATTTTGGTAGCATTGTGTGACTTACAAAGTATTTACTTCACTTAAAACCTTTAAGGTAGGTAATGCATATATAATCCCCATTTTAGAGCTGAGGAAATTGGAATTTTTAGAGGTTATTTCACTTGCTTGTTATCACAGAGCTCTAAAGTAATAGGACCATTATTTGAACACAGGTGCTTCAGACTGCAAACTCAGGGCTCATGAGAACATGCCACGATATCTTACAACAGGAAGCATTCTTTTCTATGTAAAAATCCCTCTGTTTTATTGAATAATATAAAAAACGAGCAGTGATTTGTTAGCTCAGACAGTGATCTCAAAACAATTTCATAAACTTCCAACTCCAAACAAAACTCTATCCTAAAAAGTCTGTCAAATTTTGTGAAGATTGTCCTATGTTATTTTCTAATATATTTTTGGAAGAAGGGCTACATAAAAACATGACTATATTTAAAGGTTCAGGGACAATAGATTTGGTAGCTTCCTGGTAATTTCTTATTTTTATTGTTATTATAGCACAGTGTACTACAAACATCCTATAAAAATAACAAAATTACATCTAAAATATGCATTTTCTTCTCTGGTCCAAAAAGATGTAATTTAAATGAAATAGAATATTTTAGTTAATTAAATTTAAAAGCATCTATTATCTTTTCTTTCCACACTGAATGATAAAAAAAATCAAAAAAAGAAAGAAAAAGAAAGTTTTCATAACAATTAGGCATGTTCTAGCAAAACAAATTCTCACACTGAACATTTCTGTTCCTATGAGACATATGAGAATAGGTCTCATTCTCTAGTTTCATTCTCTCACCACTTTGGTAAGAGATTCAGTGCTTTGTACTTGGAGTTTATCGTTGCATTGAGTGAAGTTCAAATATTTTTTTCTTCTTCTATATAATGATGTTTACATTGTATGACTTTTTCTCCTAGTTCTGTTCACTTCACTCTGAATCACTTCATAGATGTGAGACCTTTACCGAAGAACCTTCCTGAAAATAATTTTCCTCTGTTTTCTGTTTCATAAGAAGTGTAATTTTGATGGTTATTTAAGGTAACTGAAATTCAAGTGCTATCTACTACCTAGTGATTCCAGGCAGTATCACTTTCTTGGACAGAAGTTTTATTATTAAAATAATTTCATAATTAATAATTAAATTTTCTCTTTTATATGCCTAATAATAATAATAATAAACATCAGTAAATTTACATGAAAACATGGAACCCTAAATTTCTGTTATTTGAACTTTTTCATCATAGGTAAATTTTTATTCCATCTTTCAATTCAATAAACATAATTTTGAGACATTTGATCTAATATAAATCAGTCTTCCAAAATTTCCTGAATTCTGGGCAGAAGATAAATCAATTTTAAATTAATTCAGCTATGTCAATTCCAAACAAGTCCTATTATCTTTTCCAGATTATAGATCATCATTTTATTTCTGTATTGAAGTGGATAACAACTTTAATTGGTCAGTTCCATTACAGAAAAAATATAGATCCTATGTAACATGGGCAAAAGCAGAGTAGTTCTATGCCTGATAACCACTTTTGAGCATTTTTCAACTCATTCACACAGTTGGCATGGATTATCATAATTGAATCACTCAGAAAAGTTATTTATAAATTATTTATTGGTGTGGCATTTAGGAAATACAGTGATGTTTTGCATATTTAAGACGTCTGTGAAGCTACAGTAAAGGTGTGTGTGTGTGTGTGTGTGTGTGTTGTTTTCTAAGTTCAATATTCATCAGAGTGACAGCTGTCTTTCTGGGAAAAAGTTAAAGAATCAAGAAAAAATAAAGATCTTCAGAGATTTCAACAGTGCAAGAGAATGACAGTTCTGTTACTATCTGTTACAGTTATTCTTTCAAATTATTATTTTAGAGGCAGCATGGCATAGGGGATAGAGAGTTGACATCAAATCTAAGACAACAAATATTCAAGTCCCATTTCTTACACATACATAGTAGTGGGGTGACTTAAGACAAATGACTTATACTCTAAATTCTCTAAGCAGTTCCCTAATCCTATAAATCCCTGAGAATATGACCTCAAATTGTGGTAGAAAAAGTTCCTCAGTGGATCTGCCTACCATAAAAGAAATTGCAAAGCTGTTTCCTGCTCTTGTTTTGCTTTTATCGCAATTGATCTGCTTGCTTGGACAGGTTAAGGGGGAAAAAAAAGGACAATTTTGTGAAGTGGTCAAAATGCTGAATGTGATGGGGGAAATATGCCTGAAGATTTTGTTTCTTTTTTGGGAGTCGGGGCTATTACAATGTATTACCAAGGCAAGGCACTATGTCTAGAGAACTAGTTGCCAATTTTTTTTTCTGGCAGAAGGTTTTAGAAGGTATACATTTATATTTTACTCAGAGATTGAGTAATTCATCAGATTCCTTGCTAAACAATAGTTTAATGCTGGAAAACAATAAAGTACAGGCTATTTGGAAATTTAACTCTACCCCACAGCAGCAGAACAACCCTCTTTCAAAATACACAGAAATATAAATAATAAATTAATAAGGAAAGAAAAAAACTAAATAATAAGCAAGTAAACCAATAAATAAATTTTAAAAATTAATTGTAAAATTATTTACATTGTTTAATTGAGTCCCTGTGCAATTAAGAGGTAATTAATTTTTAATGATATCAGGAAAGTAGTGAGAAAGAATAGACTAAAAAAAAAACAGAAGAGGGAAACATCCCTGGATTTAGACTGAGAAGTCCTAGGTCCTCTCTGCGGGTCTTAGAATCTGGTGTCTGTCCTTATTACCTTTGTGATCTTGGGCAACTCACTAAAGGTCTCTGTGTTTTAGTTCTTAATCTTTAGCCTTGAATATAGCTTCTAGCTCTAAATCTATGATCCTGTTACTAGAACTCAGTAAGACAGCATTTGTAAGTACCTATAATACAGATCAGTGATTGTTCTTGAAATTAGGGGGTTTCCTCACTGTAAGTTTAAGACCTGGGTGAATTCAAAGGTTTGTGGCAACAACAACAAAAAGATAATGAATGGTGAATGTAAAGGAAATACAAAAGTATGAGCAATAGAACCCCTACACTCTTAAGTTGGTTCACAAACTTTAGTGAGATCAGAAAAAGGCATGGGATCTAAATATTTGGAGAAAAAAAGAGAGAAAAATGAGCTTATGCATTTGTGCTTTATCTATGCTTATTTCATACTGAAATTCTTGAACAGATTATTTTTTCTATTCAGAGGCAGTTCTTACTAATATAATTTTGAATAGACCCAATTGAATATTGAAATATACCACTGGAATCCTCTGAATAGGAGGCTAGTGGGAAGATAAGAAATAGTATAAAAAGCAAAAGCATACACGCCTGGACTTGAAGAAATAAGAATAAGAAAAGAAATACTTGAATGAACAAGTTGTATCCATATCTCCAGTTACTCTTTGAAGCACTCCATTTGTGTTATTTAAAGGATGCATATAAATGGAGGCAAACATAAGCATTCTGAATATTTTAAGTCTACACCATTATACGCTTTCAAAATATATGACTACCTAGGGCTTATGACAGCAACATATATATGTATGTATATGTGTGTGTGTGTGTGTGTGTGTGTGTATAATCTAAGAAGTTCAAAAACAAATTAACAAATAAAAGAGAAAAGATAAAAAAAAACATTTAGCTATACCAAATCAATCACAAGAATTTAACACCTAGCAACTGGCAGGTGCTATGATAAGCATTGGGGATACAAATTGGGCAGCATGAGCAAAAGAAAGAGTTGAGAATGGATGGGTTAAGAATGAGGGTGTAGGGGCGGCCAGGTCCTATATCTTGGCACTGGACACAGTTGGCTCTGGAGGTTAGAATGAGGCTGGTGACTTTGCACAGCTCTGTTTAAATCCAATTCACTTGCAAGTCAAGACATTACTGATATCATAGGTCCTCTTCAAGAAAAAGGGACAAACAGCAACAACTTTGAGGACAGGGACTGACTTTATATTTTTATCCCTAGTGCTTAGTATAGTTCCTGAAACATAGCAGGCACTTTATGGATTGGATTGGATGGACCACAGTGGAGTAAAATGCAACTAAATTACACCAACAGACACTTTTAATTGAATCAACAGCTTCAAAAACACTTTTATGGTATTCAAGATTAACCTAGTAAGTTAATAACTGTGTTCACCAAATTCATCATTTCATACAGAAAAGTAATACAAGTATTCCACTAAAATTTCTTTAGTGATTTCCCAAATATTCCAATTATTTGCTACAAAAATATTTTGCTGTAAATATTATCATGTATATGGTACTTTTATTTTGCTCTCTGTGTGGGATACACCTAGCAATGAATCTCTTATTCAAAGAACAGTGACATATACTTACCCTCTTTTCCTAATTCCAAATTGTTTCCCAGAAGAATAATTCACTTATGTTTCTTTTCATCTTTGAATCCATTATCCTATGAACCTGGTTCTAAAAACCACACTTTCTTGTAGGTGCACAGAGAGAAAATAGGCTGTACCTATGCTTGTTCTTCTAAAATGCTATTGTATTATCCATCCACTTCAATGAGAATTTTAAAGGTCAGTAAAAAACAATAAGTTGTTATAAATATTTAAATATTTTAGCACTTTACTATTCAGTGCAAAGTTTTCTCAGAGAAAGCTCTTGCATGTGCATGCTTAAAGCAGAGTCATTGTCTCTCTTTCCTGTCTTCTAATTAACTTCTCAGTCACTTTCACTTTGGCTCCTGACTTCTCTGTTCAATTGAAGGTGTCTGCCCACCAAACCTTCAACCTATTTCTGCTTCTGCTTATTATAGCAGTTCTGTAACTTGTTTTTCTTTTCTTCTCCCCCTCCCCCCAGGAAGCAGGTTTTCTTCACATGTGTTTATTTGTCTGAGTCTTCCTATGTGAGTCGAGGGAAAAGTAGAAAAATCTTACAGTGATCCTGTATCTGAAAGGGAGATACCTGAATGGCTAATCATAGGCAAAATACCCACAATCTTACCTCATTTACAAAGTTAAAAAAATCTCAGGGTTCTTATATATTACCCATTAAAGGATACAATCTGGGGAAGGCACAAAATATATCATAATGCTTTTTGTGGTCATATATTCATAATACTCTTCATTCAAAAAGTTTATAGTTTATTGAAAGATAATACAGAAACATTAAAAACACCAAAAAGTTTAGGAGGCAGTACAAAAGTGCTCTCACAAAAATAAGGGTTTTATGAGTATAGAAAAGGGAGAAAGCACTATATGTTAGGTTACCCCAAGAAGGCATCAAGTAGTATGTCTTTCTGAGCAGTGCAATGGAGAAAAGGAAAATTTCATTCAGGAGAAGGGAGAAAGAAAAGATTTTAGTTTGTGTTAATAAAGATGTAAACTGAGAAAATATGCAGCTTATTTGTGGGGAATTTTGAAGAAAAAAACAATCATTTTGCTAAATAGAGTTTCTACAGGAGAATGAATGATAGCAATGGAAAGGGTTCCAGGGCCAGAGGATTGTATATTTGATCCTGGGTATGATAGTCAGTCAATGGAATTCATCAGATATTGGAGTAATATGGTCAGACCTCCACTTTATGAAGATAAATTTGGCAGCTGAGAGGATTGGGGTGGGGAGAGACATAATGTAGAGACCCCAAATCTCTCTCTCTCTGTCTCCTCTTTCTGTCTCTTTCTTCCCTCTTTGTCTCTCTGTTTGTCTCCATTCTATCTCTCTCTCTGCCTGCCTTCCACCTCCCTACTCTAGCTTTCCACCATTAAAAGCTCCCATTAAATTCTGACATTTTTTTGTCCAGACCCTTCAATGAATGAGAGTTAATAGCTTCCTTTTTTTCTTCAGTGATTTTCACAGCTTTTCTGAATATTTTGGCATGGTATGAGCACCTCTGAGGCTTAATTCTCCATTAATTCCCATAAGCAACATAAAGATTTCGAGGAGAATGGCATAAGTAATAAACAGTATAAATGACACAGCAATATTTTATTATCTTTGTTATTGCATAAATATATTGTGTTGCTCCCTTATTTAACCCAATTCCTTTCCTCTTACTTGATGATATCTATTCTGTTTTTGGGAAACACCTGAGGCATATGTACTAAACAAGCTATATTTGCTATTTAGAAAATGTCAACAGTATACTTGTACTATTTTAATGAAGATTTAGTATAGTTATTCACTCAATATTAGTGATAAAGTTTTGAAATAATTGGTTTCATATTGCACATATAATATTAATTTAACTTTCAATTTTTTTTACAGAAAATAAATTAAATTTTAAAGAATTATTCCTTCCATTGTACGGTGAAAGCCAATTTTCCACAACTGATTATAGGAACAGAAGATTTATTGTGATAGATATTACACTTAGGAATTAACAAAGCTTTGTATCAAGAAAGGAAAAAAAATGATATTCTATAACATATTGTAAAAATATGGTATATAGCACCAAAATAGATTGACAAAATATTTTATGAAAAAATAATCAAAGTTGTGAATCACAGAACTCTAATGCTATTAGGGATCTCTATTGACATCATAAACTATAGCTGAATCATTTAAGTGGTTAGTGCCAATATACAAAGCTAGCAAAGAATTTATTACCTCTAAAGCAAAATTCATTTAGAAAGAATGCCAATATGTTTCCAGTAAATATAAAGCAATTTAAACTATTTCAAAGCTTGAAATTTGTATAAATTTGAAATATGCATGAATGTATATAATTTATAAATTTAAGAATATATTAAAAACATTTTAGTTAGGGGGTCCCTGTCTAAGAATCATGAATGAAATAAAAAAAACTGAAAAGAAACCAGTTCAACAAATATTTATTAAATATCTGTTTTATGAAAATCACTGTTTTAGACACTTTACAGGATACAATGATTAGTAAGACTCCTTCTTACCTTCTCACTTTACAATATACCACATATGGATGTTGTTGTTGTGTCTGACTCTTCCTGAGGTTTTTTTTTTTTTTTTTTTGCTTTTTGGAGGGCAATTGGGGTTAAATGACTTGCTCAAGGTCACATGGCTAGTTTTTGTGTTAAGTTTCTGAGGCCAGATTTGAAGTCAGGTCCTCCTGACTCCAGGGCCAGTACTCTATTCACTGTGTCACCTAGCCACCCTATCTGAGGGGTTTTCTTGACAAAGATATGGGAGTGGTTTGACATTTCCTTCTCCAGCTCATTTTACAGATGAGGAACTGAAACAACCAGTTCAGTGACTTGCACAAATTATGAGTGTCTGAGATCAGATTTGCATTCATGAATATTATTCTTTCTGATTACAAGTCCAGTACTCTATCCACTGTGCCACCTAGCTTCCTCACAGTTGAATAGTTGTAGCAGCAAGCACCCCAACATCCCCAGGGTGGCTGCCAACACAGGTTCTTAGATCTGCTTTGCTAAAGGAAAGTAACTCAAAATAGGTTAACAAGCTTACTTTAATCAATCAAACATATATTGTTTACCTAGTTCAGAGGAAAAAGGTCAGCACCCCGAACTTCAGAATATACAGAGGTTACAAGCAGAAGTTAAAAGAATATTTCAGCAGACAGGCTTCCAAACTGTCCAACCATTACATCCATACCAAATCACAGTTACTAGAGAGGGAAGCATCAATATCTGTTTTTTTCAAAGCCGGGGGGCTCTCAACAACAGTTGCCCAGAGTCTCATCTGTTCAAATCACACAACACTTCTCAAAGTGAGCCCCAAAACAAAGTCTCATATCAAGGATTGTATAGCCTTCTCCTGGCTCAGAGAATGTAACAACCCTCTAGACCCACTGCCCAATCACAAAGCACCAAGGTGTGGGCTTTCCTGAAAAACAAGCCTCCCACCACAGGCTCCAGGTGCACTTAACCTAGGGGCAGGGAGGATCTTAAAAATTTCCATTCCCATAACAGTAGTGAGTGCAATTTAGTGAAGAGGACACTGCATTTAGAATCAAGAGTCATGGATTCAAATAACTATTCCCTTACTTGTTACTAACAGATTGTAGACAAATGATTTGCTCTCTCTGTAAGTGACTTTTCTCTTAAATAAAGTAAATGAGATCATCTCCTTATTTACTTTCAGCTATTAAATTCTATCATGAATTGCTTTCTATTTCCACTATAGCAATGTACAATATGCACCCTTCCATATATGATAGGATAAGTATGGGATCTCTGATTTCACTGACTGGCAACATTCCAGATGACAAAACCACCAGTGGAACTAAATATCATCTTTCCAACTTATGGTTTTAGAGAGTTTCATAAAACTATATCAGAATACATTATCAGACAACAGTATGTGCCAGTCGGGATTTGAACCCTGATCTTCCTGCTTTGTAGGGAAGCTTTCTATCCACTGTACCATACTACCTCTCAAGACCATACAAAGAAAAATATAACCAATAACACAAAAATGGATTTCTGGAGGTTTTAGAGAAGACCATATCATGTGTTAAGACAAATCAGATAAGACTTCCTGAAAAAAAAAAAAACAATATTTCTGATGATCTTTGGAGAATAGGTAGCATAACTTCAGGCAGACATGAAGTCTTAATATTAAAAAAAATATTAGAGGATGATAAATAATGTGACTGGTTTGGAAAATAGAGTTCCAGGTATAAGATTTCAATGGAAAATGAAATCCATGTAAGAGAATACATTGAATAACAAATTGAGGAGTTTGAATTCATTCACCAGATGGTAAGCCACCAATGATTTTCAAGTGGCAAAACAGCATGATCCATGATTTTTAGGGTGCATTGGAAAATTGAAAAACTGAAAATAGAGTATCTCATGAATTCAAGAAATAAAACTGAGTAGGAAACATAAATATATGAATTATTTGCATCAAAATACTGCTATGAGGTTAGATAGGCTAGTAGGACTAGATACAGCAGAGAGAAAGGGTGAGATGGCTATGGAAGATGTTTTAGGGGATGGGTTGAGGGTGGATAGTGAGTAAAAGAGAACAAAGTGGCCAATGAGGAGGAAGACATGGAAAGCAGGAAAGGTAGAGATGCAAGGAAGGATTTATTAGTCCACAAAGGAAAATTATTGCGTAAAACATAATTTCTTTAATATTAAAACATGGACATGATGTCATCTCCATTAATTATACTTTCACATCACCAGAATGTTTTTGGGTTTTACCTGGAAATGTAGAGAAATAAAATTTAAGGTGTCATCAGAATAAATGGGTTCTTGAATTGACATATAAATGGAAGGTAGCCGATCACTGAGCAAGATAAGACTTAGCTTTGAATAGGTCATTCATTACACCTTTGGCAAATGCAATCAGAGTTTATTTGGTTTTCCTGTAATGCAAGTATCCATCTGGATCCATGACCTGATATTAACATGGAGGAAAATAGGTCTAGTTCTTGATTCATATATTGTATATCATGTGAACCTCTTTTATATATGCAAGTCAGTTGAAAAATTTGTATACAGATAAAAAGTAATTAACCTGTCACAAAAAATTTGCTTTAAAATTACTCACTACTTGGAAGAATAAATTCAAATTCCATTAAATAAAGATCATCACAATTTTAATGGTCTGTCTGTTGCATTTTCATAGTGATACAGTAACCAGAAAATTAAAGTCTTTTTATCTAATACGTATTTTCACATTTGAGTGTTCTCCTGGCAGAAGATAACTGGGATTACTTCAAGAGATCAGGTTCCATTAATGTGAGATTACCTGTGAAGTAGTGCATTTTCTAATCTCTCATGTGGAAATGTTATGCAAATTATTTGTAAATGTGAAAGCCTCAGGAGCAAGGCTGTATTAACTGTCCTATTGCGAAGGTATGCTCAATAATTTACAACTCATCAAAGGTTGAATTTGATATAAATTGCTTCTTTGCAGCTCCACAGTTCTGAAAAAAAAGCAAACAGCACCATCTTCTGGGTTATATGAACCATGAACTGTTTTAAAAATTATGTTAATTTAAATAGAAATTCAAACATATTTTAAATATAACAGAAATATATTGTAGTTATTAGTCACATTAAAAAAATCTAATTTACACTCAAATTATTAAAAAAGCAGTGTAAAACATAATTATATATTTATTGTGCATATATACATATCTGTACATACATTATCACACATAATTTACTTTGTTATCCTAGTTATAATAGTTAGGCAAAAATGAAACATAAAAGGCATGATTTTATTGAAATTCCCCTTTTGATACTGAGTAACAATATGTGAGCAACTAACTTATCTTTCCCTTATCTATTCCTATCTATGCCACTTACATGTGACTTTGGATTTATTTCCAGCTTTTTATACCAGAGTATATCATACTTTGTACTAATGATATATTAATTTTGGAAAAAAAAGTAGAAAAAAAGGAAAATCATTAAGTACATTTATGACACTGACAATTTCCTTGTTGCCTAATATGAAAATACATGTTTTTGTAACAGGTAATCTAAAATTCTCTTGCAGATATGGTATAGCCATATGTCAAGTCAACTTATTAATATTTAATTTTAATAAATCATTAATAAAGTGCTTACTATGTGTCAAGCACTGTGATGAACACTAGAAACATACTTTCTTCAAAATGGAGGTTCTGAGAACACCTGATCCAATAAAGGAGTTTCAGGGTGGAAGCATGTTTCAGGCTGAGAAATCTGACAGAGAGGATCATGGTTGAGAAAGAAATCTGGGGCATCAGGAGCAGAACCCAGAGAGGTATGAAAGCTAATATACTTATATCAAATAACTACTGTTTCTGCCTCTATCAGTCAGGCAATAAGATGCTTCTCTTGATTGAGTTCAGTATGTCTTCTTTTATGTTTTTAATTGTAAGCATGGCCTACATATATATTGTTACTTCCGTCAAGTAGGATGTCTTCTTTTTGATCTTTATATCTTTAGCATAATAGATACTAACTAAATGCTTATTGAATTCAGTTAAAATTCAATTTTATTTCAATACTTTAAGTGCATTTTGAAGAATTTGGGAAATTCTTAGAAAATAAGAAACATAATTACATAGTAATAATATAACAAGGCCCTATGTTGAAAAATTAAATAAGTACAGTTTAGTCTTCAGGAAAAAAATAGTTAATGATGATCTTTACATATTTAAAAACATTATGACAATTTGCAAAATTTTTATTTTATTAATGGGGCTTTTGAAGAGAAATTAGCTTAAATAATTTCTGAGGAATGAGGTTAAAATAAAGAAATACTTTATAGAGGAATTAATTTCCCAGATAGGGCACAAGACCCAGATCTCTAGAGATTGTTATGTATTGAGTAAAACATCCTAATTTATTTTTTTAGTGGTTTATACATACATAAACTAGAATTTAAGAATTTCCCATATAATCTCTCTTTTTAAAAGTTCTTTTTAGAAGTCTTTTTGGTGTTGAAATGATACTCTACTACATGTCAGAATAAGAAATAGCAATGTTTATAAAAAAAAAGGCATTTACTGGGCAGCTAGGTGTCACAGTAGACAGAGCACTGGCCCTGGAGTCAGGAGGACCTGAGTTCATATCTGGACTTAGACAGTTGAAACTTACTATCTGTGTGACCCTGGGCAAGTCACTTATCCTCAATTGTCCTACCTTCCCTCCTCAAAAAAAAAAAAAAGAAAAGAAAAGAAAAAGAAAATAAAGGATACTTTGTGTATCATCTTGGACCCAGAGTACAAATAGTTGATCTTGAAATCTTGAGTTTTAGGAATATTTATGAATTCTGAGTACACCTACTTAAGCTGTTCTGGTAACTTGCTATTGTAACACACCTGGAAAGAGGCAACAAAAAAAAAAAAAACAACTTTTTTTTACATTTCTTATATGTATCTCTTACTTTCTGAACCAAAAAATTCTTCTGGGCAATTTTCAGTGTAACTAGGGTATTAGTTTACTTTGGAAATGTAATTACCATCTGGTCACTATATTTAAAAGTGGAGAAACTGCAGTTCCAAAGGGACAAACATTAATTCTATTCATAATTCAGTCATTAGTTGTTTGAAATTGCGTCAGAATTTCACTTTCTTCCTCTATATCAACACACAAAACCACTTTAAATGATGAATAGTACATGACTCTTTTAGGGTCAATGTAAAGAAAATGTCATACTCTTGGCTTATAGGAGTTTTAAATAAATATTCAGTTTGTAAAAAGAATTAACATGCACCTTGGTGAAATTAAATATGAAGCAATATAAATATATTTATATTTTATGCTCATTAAAAGAAGAGAACCATTCTCAGGCATTATTCAGTAGAAAACATATAAAGATTTACAGTCAAAATAAAGGACCTCATGCCTTCTACAATTTAGTTCTACTAGTGAAACTGAGATTCAGAGAGAGAAATTTTTGCCTAATGGAGAACTTTAAACACACACACATGATCAATAATAATAAAAAAACTCCATAAAATACCAAATTAATATTTTGTAGATCTATATGCATATACATTTAATATATATATGCATTTATTAAAAAATTTATAAAGATATAATTATTTATAGCATCCAAGCATTAGAAGCAACTATGTGTCTAATATGTTCAATAAATATCATCTGGCTTTTGTGAACTTATTTGAGTTTTTATTTTATTTTTTTGCTTTCTTTTTTATTTTTGGAGGGCAATTGGGGTTAAGTAACTTGCCCAAGGTCATACGGCTAGTGTGTGTGTGTGTGTGTGTGTGTGTGTGTGTGTGTGTGTGTGCGCGTGCTATGTGTCTGAGGCCGGATCCAAACTCAGGTCCTTCTGACTCAGTGGCTGGCTCTCTGCTCACTGCACCACCTAGCCGCCCCTTATTTGAGGTTTTAAAAAGACTCTATACATATTATCTCATTTCTGTCTCTGTCAACCTTGTGATGTATATAATACAAAACTTATCCCAAATTATATAGGGTATACCAAGACCGAGAGATGCTAAAATGCAATCCACTGCACCTACTTTTGTTAAGTATTTTAGTATTTGAGCCCAGATCATCTTAACACCGAAGTCAACTCTCCATTATATTACAGTGTTCATTGTCTCATTATTCAGAAGGAATAATCTAAGTAGAACAAAGAAATATAAAAATACTTTTTTTAAAATTATGTGGAGTAAAAAAAAAAAGGAAAAAAACACATTAATGAGCTTTTGTGGTGGCAGATATGTCCAAACTATAAACCCAGAGGAAGAAAATAACATTATACATGTGTTTTCCAAATACAGAGATTCTATCCAAATGCAAAGATTCATCTCCATTCAGCTAATCAATTAGTTATGAATTATCATAATAGCACTTAAAATTATAGCAGCTACCATTAATATATTATTGTATGATTTGTTAAATACTTTACAAATATTGTATCATTTTATCCTCAAGAATTCCCTTGGAGGTAGGTTCTACTATCATCCCCATTTACAAGTGAGGAAACTGAGGCAAAGCACCAGAGAGCTGATAAATGCCTTATGTTTGAACTCTCATGGTGCTGACATTACATTCAACAATGTATCTGGTATGCAATGTAGCAAGCAGCCTCTTTACCCATAGTTATTCATGAAATAAAGAAAAATAGAAATTGTCCTTCAGTTTCATTTTGCACTGCTCTTTCTAATACTGAAGAGTGGAAACATAGCAAATAATGATAAAAATCATAGTCAATCACTTATTAAGCACTTATTGAGCAGCAAAAGCATGAATATGTCTTGATCAGATTATGATATGCAGTTAAGTAGAGTAAATTAAATACTCATAGAGCTTTTCTGTCATGAAGGCAGGAGACTGTGTTGGAAAAAAAATAACAGACTGCAATAATAGTCAGAGAAGGTGGATTCAAGTTCTGGTTTTCCTAATTAGTATCACTGATCATTCACAAATCTATTACCCTCTATGCCTCTCAGTTTTCTCACCTGTATAATATAATGATTTGAATAAATGGCGCCTAAAATTCTTCCCAGCTTTGAACTTGAAATCATATGATGACATTCTATGAAGACAATGAACTAAGCAGAGATTTGAACTGGAGGAGAAGTGATCTCATTTATTTTTTGGAAAATTTTGTAGTGCTTATAATGATGCAAGTTCCTGCATGGGGGATATATACACACATACACATATACCCACATATATGTATATACACATATATCTGTGTTTATTCATATTCTACCATTAAGGCAGTAGGAAGGAAACAGGTAAGAAGGAAAGAAGGAAGGAAGGAAATTATGTGAGGTGAGATAAGGGAGGAAGGAGGGAAGGAAGGAAGGAAAAGAAACGAAGGAAAGAAGACAAATAAGTATTTTTTAAGTACCTCTTATGTATGTGTCAGATACTGCACTTATCACTTTGTACATATCTCAATTAGTCTTCAGATGAGCTCTGGAGGGGATTGTAGGTACTATTATTATTCCTCCTTCCCCCCTTTTGAGGTCAGGGAAATTGAGTCAGTCAAAAAGTATCTGAAGCACTATTTGAACTCAAGTTTTCTTGACTCCAGGGCCAGTATCCTAACCATTGAATCACATGGCTGACTCTACAAGTAATGGAATACTATGGTTTCCAAAGAATTAAATGGTGGTTCATTCAGAGAACAAAAAAAAATTGTTGAGGGTCAGTAGGTTGTAGTAGATAATCAGTGAAGACATAGCAGATGCAGCAGAAAGCAAGTCATTAAGAAAAGTCTAGGAAGAAATTTGCTAGTCATGTAATGGCAAGGCATTTATTCAAATGCTATACATGCAATTAGAAGATATCAAAAGGAAAATTCACTACATGCCAGACAGAACTTCTGCAGAAGTTTTAAGGAAAGCTGTGAAACTGATTCTTATGTGATAAGATTTCCTAAAGGGGTGGCAATTTTCATGCTTGAAGGAAGTACCTATTTTGTAAGAAAACTAATCCATCAGGCATTGAAGATGGTTATATAATTCTTCTAAATGTTTAAAAAATAATACATTAATTATGAGTAATTAACCAATATTAAAGTTTAGTTTAAATATGCTATAAATAATCTATGCAACATGTTTAGATGGCAAGACTCAGAATTAAATAAGAAATGTAAGAGGTTCAGTTTTTTTCATAGAGCTGTATTTTATCACTTCATTAATATAGACTTGCAGATGTAAAATCTGTGCATTTAAACACCACAAGGGAATTGTTCTGCAAATTATGTTGCCTGTACACAACAACAACAACAACAAAACAACCTTCTGAAACATGTTTAATCCTACTTAGAAAACATTTTCAAGGCTTTAAGTATCTTTAAAAGTGAATAATTTAAAAGAGTGCTCAAATATATTAAAAACTCTGTAATTTTTAAAATAAAAAATAACTTTTTAATGATTTAAAATTTGCAAAACTCTTTAACAAACACTGTCTCATTTGGTTCTCATAAAAAACTTATGAAGTAGATGCTATTTTGACTACCTCCCCTTTTTTATAGATGAGAAACTAAGGTTAAGAGAGGCTGAATGACATCCCCAGCTTGTAAGCACTTGGGAAGTATTCATATTCAGGTCTTCCCAATTATAAATCCAAAGTAATCACAAAGAAGTTCCTAATGATAGTGTATCTTGGAAATATTTTAATGAGTTTGAAATTTGAGTCTATCTGTTCTAACCAAATCAGATATTTTTTTTTTTGCCAGCAGTACATTCTGACTTTATTTGTAGCATTTTTTGACACTTGTATTAAGGGTACTGAGCTTTTGATTTTTAATAATACTGAGTAGTTCTCCAAATTTGCAAGGAAATATCTAACTTTCCATTAGGAGACATATGTATCTGTGAATAGGAAGTTTCCAAATATGGACTGTGACATATTTAAGAGTGATACTTTTTAAAACAATATTTTGGTATTGGCTATATATAAATTGCAAAGCTTAGAGATCTTCCACCATCTAAACACATGAAGGAATTTTCTGTTCATAATTTTGTTGTTGTTCAGTCATTTCAGTCATGTTCAACTCTTCATAATCCCGTTTAGTGTTTTCTTGGCAAAGACAGTGGAGTGGTTTGCCACTTCCTTCTCCAGCTCATTTTACAGATGAGGAAAATGAGTCAAATAGGGTTAAGTAACTTATCTAGGGTCTGAGGTCAGATTTGAATTCATGAAGATGAGTCTTCCTGATTCTCAGTCCAATGCTCCATCCACTGAGAAGTCATGGTATAAAAGTCAGGTAAATATTGATAGCGAGAAGGAAAATGAATAGATCTCCAACATGCAGAGCTGTTTAGGAGCAATAAATCTCAGTAGCGTACTATAGGGGATCATCTCTGAGAAGCACAAGAATTTGTGGAGTAAGGTGGAAAGGCAAGAGGGTATAATAAAACACTATAAAGAGAGATAAGGAAGGCCCTGAAGTGAGATTGTCTATTTTCACGGTGTTTCCTAGGACTAATACAATATTGAATATTCCTTTACAAAGGAATGCAAGGCATAGTTAACATAAATATTATTGTCTCATATTTATATTTGTGTTTCTGCTTCCTCTCTTTTGCCCCTTTCCTCTCTCTTCACTTTCTTCTAAATGCTTTGTGATATGGTTTCTAACCTTATCTTTCAAATGAAACTGCTCTTTCCAAAGTTATTAGTAATCTCTTAATTGTCAAATTAAGTGCCTTTTTTTCTGTCCTCATCCTTGTTGACTTCTTCGATATTCTTCATCATCCTTTCCTGGATCCTATCTCTTTTGGAATTTCATGACACCTATCTATTTATCCTGGTATTCCCTTTATCAGTTTGGTGGCTCCTCATTCCCATTTGCAAGATCTTCAAGCAGGTCATATCCACTAAATGTGAATGTTTGTAAAGACTCTGTTATGGTGTCTCTTCTCTCTCTCCTATCTTGCTTCATGATCTCATCACCTGGTCCCATCATATGACTGTTCTCTAGGTAGATGATTTTGAGATATCTATATCCAGTACCTAATCTCTTTCTTGAATTCTAGTCTTGCATCACTAACTGCTTTTTTGACATCTCTAATTGGATATCCTATAGCCATTTCAAGTTCATCATGTCCAAATGAAACTCATTAACTTTCCTAAGACTCTACCCTTATTCTAGTTTTCCTGTTATCAACAAAGGCATTGCCATCCTCTCAGTGCCCCAGGTTTATAATGCTGATGTTATTTTCAACTCTTCACTAGCAACTCCATATGTCAAATTCGTGGTTTTATTGTGTTCACAAAGCCCCTTATATACAACTGTTATCTCCAGTCATATGATCATTACACTTGTTCAAACCCTTATCAAGTTATTAGGTTTATTAAAAGCTGTATTTACTAATCCTTCAAAAACACTTGGATTTTAACAGAATAATCCCAGAGAGTAAAAAAAAAGGAGAGAGAAAAAAATCTCTAAATAATAGTATCTAACAATGGTATATCAGGTGTGAACTTAGGTTCTTGGGGGAGAATTTTGGATAGTACCATCTTTTTTTGCTTTCTTCAATTCATTTCGCATTGTCTTACCTATAAACACAATAGACATGTAGTGCAACTATCAAATACTTATCATTAGGTTTAAGGAATTAATAGTTATATTCTATCAAAGATAATAATTTCCTGTGGTTAAAAACATTCTCTGCAGGGTTGAAATTCCATAAAAGTGGTGTAGACATGATATTGTCCCCTTCTTCAGAATATGGTTTCAGCAATAAAATATGGGTATGGTAGTATGACTTTTCCATTGTGTTTTGTCCTCCACATTACACTGAAAAATTATATAGCTTAAAGGATGGGAAGATATGAATATTTTATTGTCTTTTCTTGCCTTCCAAACCACTCCATTCAATTTATTATTCTAATAATTTCTGTTGCCTTTTGGAGGGAATTGAAAGAAGGAATAGGAATTTATACATATTATAGGAAAGTTGATTCATTGTATGTTAGAGGCAGGAAGGTAGTGCCATGGATAGAGCACTTGGAGTCAGGAGAAGATGATTTCAAATTTGGCCTCAAACACTTACTAAGTGTGTGACAGTGGGCAAGTCATTTAATTTTTCTTTGTTTCAGTTTCCTTGACTGTAGAATGGGGATAATAAAAAAAATTTCCTCATGGGATTATTATGCATTTCAAATTTGATAACATTTTTAAAGCACTTGGTGCATAAGAGGTATTATAGAAATGCTTATACCTCTTCTCCCCTTTTCCTTAGTGACAAAAGGTAGGATTGAGAATAGTTTTCTTGGACAAATCTTAGGTGCTGTAATTTTTTTTAAATAAAAATCATGTAATTTTAAAATAAATTGTGAACATCTTTGTTTTCTATATATGAAAATAATAAGGGATAATTAAAGGGTTAATGTGGTATTAAATATTCTAAAATCAGAGATTATTTTTATCATTCTGTGAAGATCTGCATTAAGTGCATTAAGAACAATCTGTGTGGGAGAATAATAGAGCAATTGACTTCTTTGAGTAAGTGTATCCTGGCAGTTGGATTCCCTTGGTTACTTCCTTATTGCCAAATACAACAACTTGATGTAGCTTTTTACAGAAATCTTTCTACAAACTTTTTAGTTTCCTTTTATTAGAATTTCTGTACTCTAGATTATTGCACTCTTTTCCCCACATGCCCATATTTCCATCAACTTTCCTTTGCTAGTGAATCCCAGCTAAAATTTGGACAAATTATCAGTGCTTCTAAACCATTTAAAGTTCCAATTCTGAGGTTGCTTATTCTGCAGCAACTTTGTCAGCAACTTCATGGAATGTGTCTCGGTTTTAAATTAAAGTATTTATTTTAAGGTCTCCCCCCAAAAGAAAAAAAAAGAAATACAGAGAAAGAAAGTAAAGGAGCATGAGTGGGAGAGGTAAGGAGGGGGTAGAAGTAAAAAGCAGGAGGAAGGAAGGAAGGAAGGAAGGAAGGAAGGAAGGAAGGAAGGAAGGAAGGAAGGAAGGAAGGAAGGCAGGAGGGAAGGAGGAGGAAGGGAGGATGGAGAAGAGGGAGGAGGGAGGCGGAAGGGAGGAGGGATGAGGAAAGGAAGGAAAGAAGGAAGGGAGGGAGGGAGGAAGGAAGGAAGGAAGGAAGGAAGGAAGGAAGGAAGGAAGGAAGGAAGGAAGGAAGGAAGGAAGGAAGGAAGGAAGGAAGATAGAAAGGAAAGGAGGGAGGGAGGAGGAAGAGAGGAAGAGAGAAGGGAGGGAAGGAAGAATGATGAGAGAGAGAGGGAAGGAGGGAAAACGGAAGGAAGAAATGAAAGAAAAGAGGGAGGAAAAAAGGAGGGAGGGCAGGCGATATGGATGGAGCAAGGGAAGGAAAGAAAAGTAGAAAGAAAGGAAAAGATTTTTAAGTTAGACATTTAGTTAAAGCAGATGTAGAATATATTACTCTGATGATTTATGAAAACTCAGCCAAGAGAAAGAGCAAATAGCCTTATTCATTTGCTCAATAAATATTGATTGGATATGTACTATGGAACTGGTCTACATATTGAGAAGAATAAAGCAATTATTAAATAACATTAATAAAGCAACTTAATTTCTATAAAGCATTTTATTTACTCTGGGAGAATTAGAACTGATATTACCCCTATTTTACAGAAGACTTGCATGAGATTCAGAGGTAAGGGGATTTACCCAAGGTCACAAAGTAAAATATCAGAAGCAAAAGTCAAATTATAGTCTTCTCGTTTCTGGTTCTATCTTCTGTCCTACACTAGAGAACTCCCCCAGTTTAGGCTTTAAATTTGAGGTCATGAAATTTGGATTTCATAACTAGCAAATGATTCTCACATTTACTAGTATGAATGTAGTCAATATACACTGAGAAAGGACAAATTAAACTAGTTGAAACTATTCAAATACATAAACATATTATCAAAAGATGATATAAGAAACAAAAATATTACTTTGTTTTAATTAGCACATATGCATGTATTTGTGTGTGTGTGTGTGTGTGTATCCCCATTTCCTTTGGAATTCTTTTCCTTCCATTTTTTTATGGATTTCATTCAATTTCTGGATTTCATTTATTTCATCATCATCCTCATCATCAATTAAAAGATACAATTTTCAAAGAGTGGATAATAGGTTGAAATTTACTGGAGAATAGAAAACACATTTAATATATAGAGTCAGGAAGATATATCAAAATTGCTTCTATAAATTGAAAATATATTTTTTGATTCCTAAAGATATAATACATACATGATTTTAAAGAGGGTAGAATCACATGACAAATCACTGCTTTTCCTTGTTAGACTTAGATACATGAAGTCACAAAACCTACAAACATAAAAAGACCAAAAGGAAGAAAAAAAAATAAAGGAGGGTAGCAGACAGAAAGAAAAGAAAGGATGGTAGGGGAAACAGAGAGAAAAAAGAAAGAAAAATAAAAATAAAATGAAAACATATTTATTATCATTGACTAGGAACAAAAGTGTGAGATAGAACTCAAAGGCAAAAACTTTCTCTATTGTCAAGTAGCCTCATGACTTCATAGAGGGAGACTATGTGTGTATGTGTATTTGTGTGAAGTCAAAGCTGCTTACTCTGATCTAGAAGTATTCTTCACCCAACCACTCAAAACATTTTTAAGCACCTTATATTAAAAAAAAACAGTCATTAAATGGTATTACATCTCTCCTCATTCTTTTCTAACACCAGTGATAGATTGATTTAATTATAGTTCCATAGTGGGAGTTGATGCTTCAATGTTCTGGTAAGATACAGTGGATAGAGAGTGAAGTCAAAGAAAGCACAGTTAGAAACAGTCCTAAAAATAGGCTGTTGCTGAGAAAAACACTTATCAAAATGGTGGAGACCCTAGACTGAGAATACAGGAGTAAAATGGTAAAGAGCTATGGTACATGACTAGGATTTAAAATTTCTGGTGAGATTGCTGGAAAGTAAAGCAGAGTATGGCTGGTGTCAGTGTTAGATATAAAGAAGGAAGAAAAAAGAGAGTGATTTACCAGGGATGGAATCTTTGTAATAAGGAAGTAAGAGTATAAGAAAAAGAATAACCTTCCCTTTGGCCCAAGTCCACAGGAGGGAAATTCCCTTTATTTTCTCTAGTACTGCTGATCTAGATATGAGATGCATAATTATCTTGTTTCTGACTAGTTTCTTTATGCATTTATTCTCAGTTATCTCTGTTCCTTGGCTGCAAATATCAATTTTGCATTTGAGAAGTTTAAGACAGCAGGGTAGAGCCAAGATGGTGGAGTAAAAGCAGGGACTTGCTTGAGCTCTTCCCCCTAATCTCCTCCAAAAACCTGTAAAAAATGACTAAACAAACTTTAGAACTACAGAACTCACAAAATGATGGAGAGAAACACATTTCCAACCAAAGACAGCCTGGCAGGCCAACAGAAAAGGTATATCATAGCAGACTGGGAGCAGAGCACAGTGCCATGTGGGCTACACTGGCATAAACTGGACCAGATCAAGCCTCAGGGGACTGAATCACTGTGATGGTTTCTAGACTTCTCAACTCCCAAATATCAAAGACAAAGTAAAAGGTCAGTGGGAAAATTCTGTTGGGAATGTGTAAGAGAAGAGTGCGGCCAGCCCCCACCTCCCTGGTGACAGAGGTGGCAGTGGTAGTGGTGTCAATGGCAGGAGCAGGGATACCAGCTTCAGTAGTGGGTGCTTCCAGAGCTCCAGGCCGACAGATGGTGGGGGATCAAGTGGCTGATCAGAGGGAAATTGAAGGTATCTTTTTGCTAGTGCTGAAGCAGGATTCTCTTGTTTTGCCATGCTTGGATCTGGTTCACAGTCTTGGGTGTGGCTGCAGTCCTGGGGTGAGGAGGAGAGCTGACATGGCAGAGCTTGGGGTGGCTGTGAAGAGTGAGTCCTCTTCACAGTTCAGTGGCAGAAAAGAGTGCTTGTGGTCACTCACAGACAAGACCACAAATCAAGAAAGAATAAACACCTCTCTGTGGATCATATCACCTTAGAAGAACTGAAGATTTACAGGTGCCTAGAAGTAGCTCTGACAACATCTGCACAAAACACCAGTAATTTAGGACAGAGTACTCTTCACTCTGGAAGCAGAGTCCTGTCTTGGCAAGGAGTTAAAAATTCAAGTAATTGGCTGGAGAAATGACCAAACAGAAAAAAAAAAAAAACAATCAAACAATAGAATCTTTCTTTGGTGAAAAAGAAGAACAAAACATACAACCAGAAGACAGCAAAGCTAAAACTCCTACATCAAAAACCTCCAAAATAAACATGAATTAGTCATAGGCCATGGAGGAGTTTACTTGATTTTGAAATTCGAGTAAGAGAAATAGAGGAAAAATTTAGAAGAGAAATCATGAAAAACGAGTCAGCAACTTGCTAAAGGAGACCCCCCCCCCAAATGCTGAAGAAAATAACACCTTAAAAATAGACTAACACAGGGGTGGTCAGGTAGCACAGTGAGTAAGAGTACTGGCCCCAGTGTTGGGATGACCTGGGGATCGAATCTGGGCTCAGACACTTATCACCCACCCAGAAACACCTGGCCGTGTAACTTTGCACAAGTTACTTAACCCCAATTGCTTTAAAAAAAAAATAGACTAACCCAAATGGCTAAAGAGGTTCAAAAAGTCAATGAGGAGAAGAGTGCCTTAAAAAGTATAATTGGTCAAATGGAAAAGTAGGTACAAAAACTTACTGAAGAAAATAATTCCTTAAAAATTATAATGGAGTAAATGAAAGCTATTGGCTCTATAAGAAATAAAGAAATTGTAAAACAAAACCGAAAGAAAGAAAAAAATAGAAGATAATGTGAAATATCTCATTGGAAAAACCATTTACCTGGAAAACAGATCCAGAAGAGATAATTTTAAAATTATTGGGCTTACTGAAAGCCATGATCAAAAAAGGCACCTAGACATCATCTTTCAAGAAATTATCAAGAAAACCTTCCTTGATATTCTAGAACCAGAGTGTAAAATAGAAATTGAAATTGCCTCTTGAAAAAGATCCCAAAAGAAAACTCCTTGGAACACTGTAGCCAAATTCTATAGTTCCCAGGTCAAGGAGAAAATATTACAAACAGTCAGAAACAATTTGAGTATTTTGGAAATATCATCAGGTAACACAATATCTAGCAACTTCTACATTAAGGGATAAAAGGTATTGGGATATGATATTCTAGGATTAAAACCAAGAATCACCCCAAAAAAGTGAATATAATACTTCAGAGGAAAAATGAATAATTGGTGAAATAGAGGACTAACTATATCAGCAGGGGGCACACGGTGAGTTGAATATAAATGGATGATATCTAAAAATTAAACTTAAGGGGTTTTGGGGATCTATTGGGATAAGGATAAAGTCAGGGATAGAATAGGGTAAATTATCTCATGGAAAAGAGGCAAGAGAAAGCTGTTACAATGTAGGGGAAGAGCAGAGAGGTGAAAGGGAATGAGTCAACCTTACTCTCAATGGATTTGGCTTAATGAGGGAAAAACATATACATTCAAGCAGGTATCTTACCCTGCAGGAAAATAGGGAGGAAGGAGATAAGAGAGGAAGATGATAGTAGGGAGGGCAGATTGGGGAAGGGGGTAGTCAGAAGCAAACACATTTCAAAAGGGATAGGGTCAAAGGTGAAAATGGAATTAATGGAGGGGGGGCAGGATAGGATGGAGGGAAATATAGTCTTTCACAATATGGCTACCATGGAAAAGTTTTCCATAACTATACATGTATAACCTATGTTGAATTGATTGTCTTCTCAATGAGTGTGAGTGAGGAGGGAAGAAGGTAGAGAATCTGGAACTCAAAGTTTTGAAAATAGATGTCAAAAAATTGCTTTTACATGCAACTGGATAATAAGATTGTAGCAGCAAGCTCCCAGCATCCCCAGGGTGGCTGCCAACTCAGGTTCTTAGATCTGCTTTGCTAAAAGAAAGTAACAAAAAATTGTTTAACAAGCTTACTTTAATCAATTAAATACATATCATTTACCTAGTTCAGGGGAAAAAGATCAGCACCCTGAACTTCAGAGTATACAGAAGTTACAAGCAGAAGTTAAAAGACAGAGAAACATTTCAGCAGACAGGCTTCCAAATTGTCCAACCATTACATATATCCATACCTAATTACAGTTACCAGAGAGGGAAGCATCAACATCTCAGTTTTCAAAGCCGGGGGGCTCTCAATGGCTGCCCATAGTTTTGTCTGGTCAAGTCACACAACACGTCTCAAAATGAGCCCCAAAACAAAGTTTCACATCAGGGATTATATAGCCTTCTCCTGGCTCAGAGAATGTAAAAACATTTTTGACCCACTGCCCCAATTGCAAAGTATCAAGGTGTGAGCATTCCTGAAAAACAAGCTTCCCACCACAGGCTCCAGGTGCACTTAACCCAGGGGCAGGGAAGATCTTAAAAATTTACATTCCTTTAACATAGAAGAGGTAGAAAGCTATTACCAAAGTGGCCACTGGGCCTTAAACAAACACAAAGTACATTCAGGTCCATCTCTTCAATCCAAAACAAAAACCATTCAAATAAAGTTCTCTTGGGGGCAGAGGGGTGTCCTTTTCCTCACACTAGTCCAGCCCCTGCTTCCAAGTACAGAGAGGTGGCTGAGCAAGAAAACCAACAGGGTGGGATCCTTGGGAGTCCATGGCCCTTTACCCCACCCACCATAGACAAAAGTCTGTCCTTCCCCTGGGTCCCAAACAGTGGAATGCAGCAAGAAAACACATTCAGTGCCCTTGCTTTGCTGCACAGTCCTTATCTTGTCCTGTGGCTGAATTCTGAACTCCTGGGTTCCATCCCCCCCCCCCCCCCCTTAAAATACTAGAAGACACATATCTCGTCCTACATGCTCTCTCTCTCTCTCTCTCTCTCTCTCTCTCTCTCTCTCTCTCTCTCACCCTCTCTCTCTCTCTAAGCCCCCTTCCCCCAAGGCTGAACTTCCATAGCTCCTTCAACTGATTTTCAATGGACTTGAAACTTTTCATCATTTTAGTTACCTGCCTTTAAGCCAATGGGGTAAAATTCAAATCAATAAACAATAGGATCTCTGAAGGTCACACACTGACAGTTTTAAAATGCAATACTACCTATATTTTAAATATTTGTTTTGTTAAATATTTCCTCAATACATTTTAATCTGGTTTAGGCTATACCCAAGATTGTTGTGGTTGCATGCAGCTGCTGACCTTTTGTTTGTCATCTCTGCTCTAGACATCATAAAGTTAATCAATTTCCTTTCTAAAAAAATAACTCCTGGAACCTAACAGATCACTTTAGGGAAAAATAAAATAGGATTATCCCTTTTTTATCCTGGAACTTTGCCTTTCTGTTGTTTGTTTGGGTTTTTTTGGAAGGCAATTGGGGTTAAGTGACTTGTCCAAGGTCACATGTCTAGTTAAGTGTTAAGTGTCTGAGGCCAAATTTGAACTCATGTCCTCCATACTCTAGGGCCAGAGCTCTACCACTGCACCACCTAGCCACCCCAAACTTTGCCTTTTTTAATGTTGCCAAAGTTGACATTGGCTGTTATGATTGTCATCCCATGTTTGGAATCATATTGAGCTAAGAGTTCACTAGAGACCACAGGTCTTTTCCCCCTAAGCATTTCTGTGTAAATGTACCTCCCACATCTTGTACTCATAAAAACAATTTTTAAATTTGTTGTACTTTCAATTTACCCTTATTTACATGTATTCATTTCAACCCATTTCCCATTAGCTCCACTGCTTTTGGACTCTTGGAACTTTCCTTCATACCTTCCTTCCATAATTTCATTATGTTATAAGACTGAGTGTACCTCTTCATTACTACTTTGTGCCCTTCTGATTGAATCATTTGAACTGGAGGGCAGAGCTATGAATTCCAAGACCTCTGTTTAAAGAGGTGTCTCAGCACAGATTTTCTTCCCATTTCCTACCAATCACATGCTTTTAGACTTCTTTGTAACTCTCCATGGAGGCCCTTTGCCAGGGAACTTAACTGCCCCCTCCCCCCGCCCCATCCATGCCCATGTTCTCTCCCACTTTAGTATTTCATTTTAAGTCTTGTCTTCCACTATTAAATAGTAAACCCCTTTAGGATAGGCGTTATCTTTATTTTATTTATATTTATGTCTCCTTTGTTTATCATGATGCCTGGCACATAATGGGAATTAAGCTAATTGACTGAGTTCTATTAATTAAACTAATAGACAGAGTTCTAGAGAGTCATATTGTTGTTGTTATTGTTTTGTATCCTGACGTTTACCCTTTGTACTGCTATTCCCCCCATCTTTATCATCTGCAAATTTGCTAAACATGTTGTTTATGAATTTAGCTACATAACTGAAAAAAAACAACAACTATAAAGAGTATGGAACCCAGCCTGAATTCCTGTAGCAATCCAATGATGACTTACTTCTAGTTCAGAATCTATCTAATTATAATACTATCAGGTCCACATCTGTCTGTATTTCTCACAAGAGTACCATGAGATACTTTATCAAATCTTTATTGTAAATCTATAGCATTCTTCTTTTTTTCTTTTTTATTATCAAAATTAAAATTTTATTAAGTTATTTATTCATTTGATGGTTATTCATTTGGGAGGAGCTAAACTAAAGGGTAGCATTCACACATTGGACATAAATAATTATAAGATTTTTTTTTAAAGCAATTGGGGTTAAGTAACTTGCTCAAGGCTACATGGCCAGTTATTTCTGCGTGTGGTGCTACGTATCTGAGCCCGGATTCAATCCTAGGTCATCCCGACTCTGGGGCCAGTGCTCTTACTCATTGCGCCTCCTGGCCACCCCTAATCATAAGATTTTTCACTAGGAGCTTCAATGTTTTTGCATTTACATAGAAACTGCACACCTTTTTAGAAGATGGTTTGTACTTGTCTCCCTTCTTCCTCTAGCTTTTGCTTTGTGTTCCTCTTTTCATTTGGAGGAGCAGGGGCTTTTGTTCACTGACAAATAAAGATAGATGTACCTTTCTAAACTAGATATCTTCACTGGGTTAATAATTCATCCCAGACATCAATATCTATTTGGAGACTGAAAATAAGGCAGGTTAATAGTAATGTGCAGAAAATAGAATCTCTTGATTCCTGAACAATCTTTGTTTTTTAAATAATGAACCAAATTGATTAATATCAAAAATTCAGTGGTGTGACTTATAATCATGCAGGGTTAAAAAAAACAATCTCAGCCAGATTTAGATAATTTTCACTCTAGAATGTCCTATGTTCTTAACTTCTTTAGACTTTAGACTCTATTCTTTAGACACTTGTACTTCAAAGGCAGGGCTCTGAACATTACTTTCATTTCAAGTGCTCAGCTACAATATTTCAGTTTCTTTGAAAGAAGTTCATTTTTAAAGAGACCTCAATAACCTTTTGAAACGGGGTCAGAGAAGAGCTATGACTCGAATTTTTTCTTCCCTGAGGAACTTAGTTATATTCTAGATTACATGAATTAAAGTGAAAGGAGGGTGGGGAACAGGAATGTGTAGAATATATCAATCCCCTTTTTTTTTTCACAAAAACTTAAGACTCTCATTGAAGATTGTTATAGAAATATAGTAGTAAGTAGCACTTTCAGGGCTGTTATTTCCATTTCTGAATCACAGATATAGGTGTTGGGGCACCTTTTCGAAAATTTCTGGCTAAAATTTGGAGAGGGTTTCTGGCATAATTTACATTATATAATCATGACTCAGGTGCCCAGAAGAAGATAGAAGGTAAAAAGACAATGTTAAATAGACTGTGAGCAACTTTCTCATCTCCCAATATATTCAGTTGGGAGGAGCTACCTGAGGGAGTCGCATTCAGGCATTGGACATAAATAATCATTACATTTTCACTAGGAGCTTCAATATGATCTTTCCAGTGCCCCAATACTGAAATGTTGGCTTCATCTCTTGGAGAGGGGAAACTTCAATCAAAAGCAAACTGAAGTGAGCAGTGGTGGAAATAGCAGATGGGGGGCACTATATAAGAGAACAAGGATAGCCAGGAGAAAAAAAATGTCAGTCCTGATTGCACAGATCAGCAACCTTCCAGCACATTTCTTCCAGGAATGGGTAACAGTAGAAGTAATACAATCAAAAGCTGATGAAAGAGAAAGTAGTGGGGGAGGAATGTGGAAAAAAAAAGAGAGAATCTACTACTTAGCTGGTTACGAGGCCATTAACAGAGGAACAATTCATAGAGTTTCATTATGAAGAAGTGAGTTTTATTTTGTGCTGAGGATTTTTCCAGGATAGTACATCCTGAGGGATGCATTTAAGTTAAGAGGGGGAAGTTTGGGGAGAGGGAAAGGATATTTCTTGACTTTTGACACTCTTGTTACTTGATATGTTTAAATAAAAGCTTTCTTTTTTTTTTCCCTGGGGACCTTCCTATAACAATAATATGAATTAAAAAAAAAAAAAACCTTTATTAGTCCCCAGGTAGGCAGTGACCTTCTGGAGGAATTTCTTTGAATTTCTAATGATCCCCAAGTTCCTTATCCTTGTTTGGGGGTTGGGAAGCTTCTGAGGTAGTTCTCAAAGTTGTGAGAATTGTACTAGTCCCTGAGGGAAAGCAATGAACCAATGGAAAGAGGAAGATTGATCTCTTATTTTACCATATTCTGTAGTATAATCTCTTTTGATGTTCTTTAATGTAAAAATGAAACCTTTTATGTTTTATAATCTTATGAGTCTAAGTGATTTTAAT
Organism: Petaurus breviceps papuanus; assembly: GCF_028583685.1. Taxonomy (NCBI): domain Eukaryota; kingdom Metazoa; phylum Chordata; class Mammalia; order Diprotodontia; family Petauridae; genus Petaurus; species Petaurus breviceps. Next base: position 9,197,591 of record NW_027186320.1, read on the forward strand.
GAAAGCTGATGGTCATGCTTTGAAGCAGCAGTACATGCTGGAGCTTCTAGCTTCTAGCTGGTTTGGAAATATGAGCTAGATTAGTGAGATTTTTGAATTGATAGCCACTCTTTGGAGAGTGACATATACTGAAGTTCCCTAGTTCCACATGGGTGGAAAGAATTCAAATAAGAAATTTAGAGTCCACCCATTTACCTGGGCCCTTTGCATTAGAAGGAATCCTCTAATAAAAACCTTCATCTGTCCTATTGTGTCCAATCAGTTGGGTAAATTACCTGAGGCAATCTCTCCAAAACTTCTCCAGAAATTTATGGGATGGGTCATGGATATAGTGCTGCAGAAATAGTGACTGCCCATAGTGTTTGTATCTGTGACTTAAGGAAAGGGACAATGCCACTGTATTGTCACAGGTTCATGCCGCTACTAAGATAATTCTTTCTTCACCAGATATCCTCCCTATTCCCCAAATTTGCAAATGTTTGTTTCTTAATTTACAAAGAATGATTAAGGCAGTTTGAAGTTAGTACCTTCATCTCCATTTCTCCCTTCTTTAAAACTTCTTTTTCCCCCTCTCTGTCTCCTCTGCTCTGTATGCAGCTCTTCAGCTTTGCCAAGTTCATCTTTACCCCTGCCTTGTGAGGAGCAGCTCTCAGCTGCTGAGTAGACTGTTATCTGCAGTTGTGCTAAAATGACAAGAGGTTCAAATAGATGAGAACCTCAGCATTTTGGCAGCATCAGGTCTCTTGACCTCACTTGTCCGCAGATGTAGACTCCAAACTGATGCCATTTCAAGGGACATTGACACATCAGTCAAGTTTATTGGGTCTAGGGCTGTCACTATGGGGGTGGCTGGCTCTAGACCTGGAATTGGGACTTCGTTTGGAAGTCTCATCATTGTTTATGCTGGGAACTACTCCCTGAAGCAGCATTTTTTTTCCTATACCATCCTGGGCTTTGTCCTTTCTGAGGCCATGAGGCTCTTTTGCCTGATGGTGGCCTTCCTCATCCTCTTCACCATGTGATGGAGGCATTTCTATCCCCCTACATATCTGAATGTTCCTCCTCATCCTCCTGGTCCTTCTATGTCTCTTCTAGCCTGTGTATACCTCCTCCACCATCTTACCAGGCAGCCCTGGGAAAAACCATGGGCTCAGAGTTTGACAGAGGGAAGACAAATAAATACTGTATTAATAAGCTGTTTTTTTTAAAAAAACATCTTTTCATAATCAACCACCCTATTCTTCCCTCTGCATAGTAAAAAATATTCTTTACTACTCTCTGAAGCTCCTATCTCTGTCTTTTCTCTTGATTCTATTCACTACCCTATTTTCTAGTATCTTTCCCTAGGAGTAATCCCTCCTCTCTCATACACTTTTAATCATCATCTTAACTGTTCCATTCATCTCTGTGAACATAAGTAGGTTTTGCATTCTTGAAAAGAGGAAAACATTCTTCTCTTGTTTCTTCTTTCTTATTCATCTCAATCCTTACCATTCCTTGCCACATAATTACAAAGTCAAAAAATTCCTTCTTAAAGCAATATCAATATAAACCTTTAAATCTAATAACTACCCGTATTTGTTTTGTCAGTTCAAGAAGTGTATAGCCCTTAGATGTTTGTGGTGAAATATATTGGCTGGACTTTAGAAATGCAGAGATGAGAATTATTGTGTAATATTAATGGAATCTGAAGATCTTCCATGCCCCTTTGTACTGGCAAGTACACAGCTACTTAGCACCTTGTTTCAAGTTAACACCTTGTTTAAGCTATTTAATTAACACAGAAGTAGTTAACACCTTGGAAAGAAGTTGCTGATGTAACAGGAAGAGGCAGAACAGAGAAGCTATACTGTATATAAGGAAGAACACAAGATGAACAGACAGAACTTCTTGGGATAAACATCATGGAGGCAGGGCAGATGCTGCTGGATTGAAGACTGAACTGAGAATTGAGAAGAACTGAGAAGAGGAATGAGAATTGAGAACTGAGACAGAATTTCTTGGAGCAAGCCATATGAAGGCTGGATAAAGTGATTTTGAGAATGGAGTTTATGGTCTGAAGACTTCCGAGGGCCAACTGAAGCAGCTGAGGATTTCCAAGGGCCATCCAGAGCTGTAGAAGACTGAGGAAGCATGACTGTGGTGCCTTACTTTATGCAAATGTTGTGACTTTGTTAATGTTTATGGGTGTTCTTGTGGCTTTGTTAAGCCTAGTCTTCCCAAGAACAGAGACTGTGAAGGATTTGAGATGGACTGACCACTGTGAGCCCCAATGTGGAGCAGGAACTACATGGAGAGCTGGACAAGTTTCTGGGAGCTCTCTGCCTTTGAACTCAGGTGGCAGTTGGTTAGATTTGGGCAGGAGCTGGGACCACGGAAGAGGAACCATGGGAACTGAAAAGCCTGCCTAGAATCAAGATGAAAAGACCTCTCTGGGTACTGAGTGGTGACTGATGTTCAAATCCAGCCTCAGACACTTGACATTTAACTAGCTGTGTGACTTTGGGCAAGTCGCTTAATGCTAATTGTCTTGCCTTCCTCCCTCCCAAAACAAAACACACACACACACACACACACACACACACAAAGTAGCATTGTACGCCACTCTTCTTCCCAAATATTTGCTATATTTCCTTCATTTCAATGTCCTAAAATTCAACCTTTTAAGTTCCTCAAAATTTTGTCACATTCATTACAGACATTTCTCTATACTTAGTCCAACCTATCTGTTTCTGTCACGTGATAAAATATCTTTTCTTCTTCCTCATGAATAGCATCATGGATTATCATGTTAAAGTCCAAAACAGTGATCTCAATGCCATTGATACTGTAGCAGCAAGCACCCCAGCATCCCCATGGTGGCTGCCAACACAGGTTCTTAGATCTGTTTGCTAAAGGAAAGCAACTCAAAATGGGTTAACAACCTTGCTTTAATCAATCAAACATATATCTTTTACCTAGTTCAGGGAAAAAAGGTCAGCACTTCGAACTTCAGAGTATACAGAGGTTACAAGCATAAGTTACAAGAACATTTCAGCAGACAGGCTTCCAAACTGTCCAGTTACCCGAGAGGGGAGCATCAACATCTGGGTTCTCAAAGCCGGGGGCTCTCAACAGCTGCCCAGAGTCTCATCAGGTCAAATCACACAACACTTCTCAAAGAGAGCCCCAAAGAAAAGCCTCCAATCAGGACTTACATAGCCTTCTCCTGGCTCAGAGAATGTAACAACCTTCTTGACCCACTGCCTAATCACAAAGCATCTCCTGAGAAACAAGCCTCCCACCACAGGCTCCAGGTGCACTTAACCTAGGGGCAGGGAAGATCCAAAAATTTTATATTCCTATAATAGATACTAAGAATCACTCCACAACTCCATGATTAGTCCATTATTCTTTAAAATGTAGCATCATGGGTTGTAGACTTAGAGAGCATTTTATATAGACCAGAGCTTCTTAAACTTTTTCCACTTGTGACCCCTTTTCATCTGGGAAATTTTTGTGCCACCCCGAGTATATAGGTCTATAAAATAGGTATATAAGTGAAATATTTACTGATGATAAATCATAAAGAATCTTATTGTAAAACAATTCTTTGGTATACATAAGATTTTACCATTTATTAAAGATGAAAGCAAACTTTCATGCTAATGAGATGAATGTGCTTGTTTATTTTTAAGTAAAGAATTAAATCTTGGTGGAATATTTGATACTGCAGGATATAAAACATCTTCAACCTTTTTCAGAGTTTGTAGATATTTTGATTTTATGGTCATCAATATTGTGTTCAGAACCAAGGCTGCAGTGAAGTCATGCAATGCAACATAGGCAAGCGCTTTCAGAAACACTTTGGATTCATTATGCCTTTAATTTTGAATTAATTTTGGTCATTATGCATTCAGAATTCTTCTATTGTTGTTGAATTCTTCATGAACCTCACATTCATGTATGTGATCCCATATATAGTCATGACTTATAATTCAAGAAGCACAGATATAGACCATACAGTTTATCCCCTACCTTTGTTTTAGATGAGAAAATTGAGTACCAAAAAAGGGAAGGGTCTATCCCCAAGTCACACAGGTAAAAAAGGCTAGAACTGGAATTTGAACTAAATCCTTATACTCCATATTCTATACTAGTTCTGCTCTACTCTGCTCTTCCATAATATTTATGACACTCTTTGAGATGCATGCTCCATAAGTATAGTGTGGAACTGGGCCAAGACTTATTCATTCTTACAACCCCTCCCCCCCCCACCTCAGCCTAGAATATATTCCTAGACTATAGTTAAGCAAAATCACCCAATATTGTGATTACTACTGATTCTATATTTCACTTTGTATTTTTAAATAACTGGTTATAAATAGATGTGTTTTAAATTTGATAATATGATACTAGCATTATTCATTGTATTTGATCTACGATTTGCTGACTTTTTGTATGGTCTTTACATTAATGTTGTCACTCTGTATAGTGTTTTTGTTTGTTTTGTTTTTGCCTCTGTTTCCTTCACTCTGCATCAAGTCAAGTAACTCTTCCATGTTTTTCACAAATAATCACATCTGTTATTCCTTATCATATTGCACTATATTCACATATTACTGTTTAGTTATTTTTAGTCACATTTTTACTGACACAAATAGCACTACTGTGCAGAATATTGCAAATATGGGCCATTACTTGCCAACTTTAATTTCTTTGGGGCCCAATTCTAGTATTGAACTCCCTGGATCAAATGCTATGAACATTTTAATACCCTTTCTTACATGCCTGCAAATTGTTTTAGAGAAATTATTCTAAAAGTCAAGAATTCCATTACACAAACTTTAGCACAATGGGGAAAACAAAACAAAAATAAAAACAAAAACAAATCATTGAACTGGGATCAAAAAGTCCAGGGTGTAATTCATGGTTCTGTTACTTAATATCTATGTGCCACTAGACAATCTCCCTGTCTCACTGAAATTCACTTTCTTTGTCAGTAAAATGGTGATAATACATGTAATATCTGCTTCATAGTTTTCTATGACCATCAAATGAGCTAATGTATTTTTTAATCTACAAGCTCAATAACAATGTGGCTTACAGTTACATTGCCGTAGAATGATTAATGAAAACAACAACAAAAACAAAAAGATAAAATAATTAATTGACACAGCCCTTAGTAACATGTATATGAATTAAACCTTTGGTAAATTATCATGAATCAATTTAGTCCACCTCTCCCTGTGTCAATTGATTTGGATGTATTCTGAAGAAATGCAAATTCTTTTTTTTTTAAGAAAGCCTATAATCAGTTAGGTATAAGGAGCTCCTGGTAAGGAGTTACAAATGTATCTTTGCAATTTATTGATTTTGAAAGTTACCTACACCTCTGAGAGGTTAATGTTTAGAGTTGATTGGGGTCAGACAATTCAGACAACTATTATGCGTCAGAGGCAGACTGGAACCCAGGTCTTCCACAATATGACAGTACTTTTCATGAATTCATTTTAATTGTAATTATTTATGAAGGAAAATCTAATCTAACAACTTGGATCTTCTCTTTGTAAGGATTATTTTTAAAACATCAACTCTTTCAATAGTGTGATTTGTATTATCTGGTCTCCTGGACAATTATTAAGAAACATTTGGTGATTTCAGTTATGTTAAAGCCTGGCCTAATACCTTAATGCCTATCCTTTCTTATCAAATAGGGCAAGTGAGACCTTATCTCCTTAGGTGATGACAGTTTTCCTGTTTGAATTTTGGTTTTAATGCACATTAATTGGGTAATCAATTCTCTATCTGTATCATGCTATCATAAAGCTAGAATAGACAACATAAAGCATTGAGATTGGCATAATATCTTATATCCATTTCAACCTGTAGATAGCAGCAAAATACTATTAACTGAGAATAATTATGCTTCATGCTAGTGTAAAGTTAAGAAAATAAAGCACAAAATACTGTATAATTCTTACCACTATGAAAAAAATGGCTACTTATTATTATAAGTTGTATCAAGATCAATATAATTTTTAGTAATAAGAAATGGATTAATTTATATATTTAGAAAGATAGAATTTTAGAAACAAGATATTTGAAAGTTTACCAAGTTCAACCCCTACGATATATAAGAATTATTGCTACCAATTCCCTAAGAGAAATTATAAGCACCTTCATTGCTAAATAAAGCTACCAAACACCTATAGATTAAACATGATATTGCAGTTAGTTGCCTCAGCAACTAACTTTTTTGTTATGAAGTTCAGTTGATAGAAGTGAACTGTTCATTTTGAATGTTATTTCAGGTTAAAGTGCTTTTGCATGTGTTTGTGATGGGAAAAATATAAGAATTTTGTCTATTAGAAAAACATTATGTATATGATTACCATTTGCCAGACTAACATAAACATTTGGACAATTATTAAAGATCCTTCAGATATTTGATGCAATGAGTCCCTTTTATTGTGGAAGAAAAGATGTCAAATTGATTAATATCAGAAGAAAAAAGATACACAACATCTTAGTATACAATAAAAAATTAACATGTAAAAGGAGAAATAGGGAAGATGAGGAAGATGAAGTTAGTCCTCAAGTTTGAAAACTCTACTTAATATAGGTCATAAAAGCACAGATTCTAGGTTAGGTTCATTCCAGTCTTCATCCCCTAATGCCCTATGAAAATGCTACCTATTGTCTGGGTTCCCAACTTTTGAAATGAAAATTTCTGTCATCCTATTGATATTGAATCAGCAATGGAGGAAAAATGTATTATCATGGAAATGCATCTCAGCTCACAGATTTGTCTGGTAGTCATTTTTTAGTACTGTCTGATTCTTCCTGGTATTATTTGGAGTTTCCATGACAAAGAATGGAATGATTTATAATATCATTTTCTAGCTCATTTTTCAGTTTAGGAATTGAGGCAAACAGGATTAAGTGATGTGGCCAGGATTACACAGTTGGTAAATGTCTGAGGCCAGATTGGAAGTCAGGATAACTCACCATTCTGAATCCAGGCCAGGTGCTTTATCCACTGTGCCATCTAACTGCTCCATGTGCTATCTACTTGGTATTAACAGCACCAAAAGATGCTCTTTAAAGGAATTGTCATCCTGTTTTACTTCCTGTTATTTCTTTCAGTAGTAATAATAAATCATTTGACCTTCTTTGCCCCAGGAAACAATCAAAGATCACAGGTTTCAGAGTAGGTGTCAATGTTCATTTGTAGAGGTATATCAACAATGCAATATTCACGATGCCTATGGCAACTATAAATATGTTGATATGGTTATTAATCACAAAATATAACAGGCTCTCTACATGGGGAATAAAGCTAGAACATTTATTCACATACCAGAAAACTGATTCCCAAAACCAGAAAGTCAAAGCCATCACAGTAGTTATTAAGTTGGCACACATAGTTAATGTAGTAAACACCCACATTTTCAAGCCTTCAAAACAGAACAGGCCACCTCAGGCAAAGATCTTCCTCTCCTCAGTTAGGGCAACTGCTCAGGCAGCTTGGGCCCCCCACAATTCCCACTCCTGTTAGTCCTCAGCAGGAATCCTTAGCAGAAATTCTGGCTGGCTCAAAAAAGAAAGAGCTCACGTTGCCACCACCGCCACCACTGCTGCCACCACTGCCGCCACCATGCTTCCAGTCACCGCACTCACTCTAGCTTGCCTCCCGCTTTCTCTTTCCCCACCTCTCCTGCTACATCAACAAGTTCAAAGGGCATGGAAGACCTTCAAATCCCATAACCATTACAAGAGGCAGTATCTGTATATTCCCTCTACAAAGAAAATCATAGGACCAATAAAAATTATGATAATAATTAAAGGAGTTTAAGAGTAAGCATTATAAAATGAGTAAGACTATAAAAATATACCTTTATAAAATTGTGTTTTTCTTCATTCGTTCAGCCAAGTAACATTTTTAAAGCGCTTATTAGGTTCCAAGCACTATGCAATGCTCTGGAAAAAAAAACAAATACAAGTAGAAAAATAATCTTTGTCCTCAAAAAATCTTGCATTCAAATGAAGGAATACAGCACACAAAAGGAAACTGAAAATAGTGAGGCAATGCTACACAATGTGGGGGTGTGGTAGAAAAAGTATATGCTTACACACATATATAATATATGTCAGGGTAAGCATTGAAAACACTAGATGTCCACTGTTCTTTAAGTCTGACTATTTCCATTATATAGAAACAAAATAAGAACCAAGAGTAACTAAATAGGAATTAATTAGGGAGGACAATAAAAGTGTATGTCATTGGGGAACTTTTTCATTGCCTGGAGCCTACTGTTTACCACTTCTTAGACAAGCCAAAAGTTCTGACCTATTTCAGTAAAAGAGTTAGTACCTGTTGTGATGAACATTTATAGGTGTTAATTGATCTAGTAAAAAGTGAAAAAGAAGCAACAAACACATATTCCTTGCCCCACAGGAATAGTTTAAATGTATTTTCAACAAAGTATAAGATGCTCTGGGTTTTGTGAGCCTCCAAGCAGGGAGCTTATGTACTGGATTGTAAAAAGGTGCAGACACAGAGCATGATTGTTGTCCCATTAAAAGATACTAAGTAGGTGGCTATGAGAATATACAGCAACTGCCCTCATTTGCAGGAATTAGTAAAGGGAATGTCCTTCATATGGTGTACAAATTGCTGTTAAGAGTACTGATTGTCTAAAGAACATCCCCCCAAAACACAGTGCCCAAGACAGAAAGGTACATTTTGGATAAGATGAGACATAGGCAAGTAGCAACATGATTCCATAGTTGAATGGTTATCTATTTTTAAATGATTTTCCCTTCAAAAGAATTGTTTATGAGAATTCCATTTTCTCCTATCAAAAATAACAATTCACTAATTGCACATATCAATCTCTTAAAAGAGTTTAGCAAAAAACATATTTGAAGAAAATCTTATCATTACCACCTAATATCAAAAAATCCTTGAAGCTAATTTGGAACAAAGCCTTTATTTTATAGGTAAGACCTGTTACTTACAAAACATTCCTCTTTTATTTAAAACTGTTTTTTAGATAGCTGGGTTTATATTAGGAGTGTTGAAATGTTTGCTGAGTCTGGGTGTTCCCATTCATGTGTGATGAATGAGGGACTAGGTAATATTAAAAAGGAAGATTGCAGAGTCTGGAGAGGAATAACCATGAGACTGGGAAAGAAGTCTGCCTGTTTTTCCCTTCATGTCAGTTAAGTGAAATGAGACTTAGATAGTCAGGATGTACTGTCAAGAAACCCAACACATTTTACTCCATTACCTAAAAGACAGAGCTATGTCAACGCACAAGAAGAAGATCTCAGGGGGCAGCCAGGTAGTGCATCGAGTAAGAGCACTGGCCCAGTGTCAGGATGACTTGGGGATCGAATCCAGGCTCAGACACTAAGCACCCACCCAGAAACACCTAGCCGTGTAACCTTGTGCAAGTTACTTAACCCCAAATGCTTAGCGGTGGCCAGGTGGCTCAGGGAGTAAGAGCACCGGCCCCAGTTTTGGGATGACCTGGGGATTGAATCTGGGCTCAGATACTTAGCACCATACCCAGAAATAACTGGCCATGTAACTTTAAGCAAGTTACTTAACCCCAATTGCTTAAAAAAAATTAAAAGGAAAGAAAAAGAAAAAAGATCTCAAGTGATGGACAAAAATGAGCACAAGTGATAGAGACAAACAGTGTGAAATTGGAGAAGATGAACCTTCTAACAATATAGAGGAAAACAACTAATTCCAGCTCTTTCCTCCCTTGCAGTGAAAGCCCTTTTGCTCAACTCCTACTTGAGAGCACCAGAGAACTCAAATTCTAGGTCTATGCCCTACCTACAACTTGCAAAGTTACAACAGGGTTGAATTGAGGGTTGGGAGAGGAGAGGGGGGAAATGTAGAAGGGGGAATTTGGGGTTAACATAAGGCTTTTACTATTTAAAAAAAATTTTGCCTAAATATTTTCCTCAAAGCAATGATTTAGGAATGACACACTCTAAAGAGACACAAAAGTATGAAATAGTGATGAGATTTGAAGATCTTCCATGCCCCTTGTATTGGCAAGCAAACAGGTACTTAGAACTTAGTTTCAAGGTCATAATTGTGTCAAGTATTAAGGCCCAGAACTTTCGAATCCCACAGTGGGAAGAACTTGCTGACTTAACAGGAAGGGGTGGGGCAGGGAGGAGCTAATATCATATATAAGTAAAGGCCTCGGCTGGAAGGGGAGAGATTTGGATAACAACTTGTGGTGGCAGAACTTCTTCTGGGAGCCAGCCAGAACGTCTGCTGAGAACTGCCAGGAATGAGAAGTGCTGGGAGCCAGAACTGCTGGGAGTGAGCAGCATGAAGGCTGAGCAGCTACTGTGAGTGAGGAGTGGAAGATCGTTGCTTGAGGGAACTTGTGATTTACAACTACACCAGCATATTCATAGCCACAGTGGGCATTGTGAATATTGCATTGGTGTTACAAAGTAATAGCTGATGAGTGGGGCCAAACTAAGTTATGTGATTAATGGTTATAGTAACCACCTTTAAACTGATTTAGGAACATAGGGATAGTACACATCAATGGTGGAGCAAATAAGTGAGTAAAAAACATTTGTACTGAGAGAAGCCTTCAGTGTGAGGAGTTGCCTTTATATTTGTAAATATGCAAATTATATTTAAAGAATAAAAGGCCTTATAATTGTCAGCACACTGGTCAGGGATATTAGGGAAACAGATCTGTGAACTGAATAAGAATTTTTGCAAAGGAAAATGCAAAGCCATTTGTGATTAAACTGTGTTGAACTGATATTCAGAAAACAAAGGAGTGGAGTGTAGGATCTAAGAAGCAGACATAATGGCTTACCTCATTTCCATTTATAGTCACTGTAGTAAAACTCTGTAACAGATTGGATTGCTTTGGATAGTCACTCAAACCCAGGAAAACCTTAGGGGTTGAAGAATGACATGACTAAATTGTCAAGGTACTCTGGAAATTTTTCTCTACTGTTCATCAATTTCAAAATAAAGAGATTAATTGAATAGAAACAAATATAAACTTGAAGCATCCTCAAACACATCTCTGAATTTTCTTTAGTTTTTTTTTTCAGTTAATCTTTTATTTCATCAATGTGACTACTTCTTTCACCAATACATATCAAAATCCCTATAAACACTGGTCAGAAGACTTCATGGGTTTCTGTTGTGAAATATTGCATCACTACATACACAAACTAACAATGTCTCATATACATATATATATACATATGCATGTATATATATATATATATAATTTTTAAATAAATTGTACAAGATATGTTAAGACATGTAACTAAGGAGATAACTAGCCTGTGAATATTAACAACTAGTAATATACAAAATGATACAATAGCAATCACATTTATATCTTTGTATAATATGTATAAGTATCTCTATGTCTCTCTCTCCCATAAAAGATAGAAGCAATGTTATATACATAGATTCATATTTTTCTGGAAATTTGAAACATATCTTTAGAGATCAACAACCAAATCCAGTCTGCTACCTGTTTTTGTATGGCCACAAACTAAGAGTGTCTTTTATTTGTTTTTTGCTGGTCATAAAAAAGGAAGTGAGGGCGGGTTATAATTTGATGACCACCTCCTCCCACCCCACCCCCCCAGAGAGGATTTTAGACTAATACCTTGACTGTAGAAATGTTATTTCAAAATCTTTTAACCTCCATCCTATCCACCTAATGCAGATGACTATCTTTAAATCAGATACTGCATCTCAAAAGCAACAACAAAATCTCCAAAGAACTATAGTATTAGAAGGGAAATTTCCCTTATTTTCTGAGAGAAAGTGATAAAAGTAGTGTTTTGTCCACTCTCTCTTAAATAAACCTTTTTTCTCTAAGAATGGAAAAATACGATCATTTTTGGCTGAATTTTTTGCCTGTTGGATAGTGGTTATATTATTAATAGCAAACACTCTTAGTTTGTCTTTTGGCCTACACTACACACATTTATTTCTAATTCTTATACATTTTTAATTGAATATTTTAAATAGATGATTATGTTATTAACTAAAGCTTGCTTTCTATTTTTTCAAGAAATTACATTCCTTTATCAAAATATCTTCTTCCATGGCAAAGAACAATATATGCAGGTAGAAAAATGAATACATATTTAAAATGCTGTATATGATCTGTTTAAAATGCCTGTTTAGAAGCAGGCCCAGAAAACACAGCAGACTGATATGCTAGGTAGAGATACCATGATCAGCGAGAAAGAGATCTGCTGAGAACAGCACCATATGATTGCCAGGAGAAATCACTCTGCAGCATCAGACATGTGACTTGACCTTATCCACATATTCTCCCTACTTTACCCATAAATCCTCCTCATGTATCAGGCTTATCTTAGGTTTATTCAATCTTCCAAATGGAGATATACATATTTGTCAGTGACTGTGCTCTATATTTATTTGTGTTTGCATTTGTGTGTGTGTGTTGCTGCTGCTGGTGGTGATTACAGGGTAAATATTCTTACTATGTCATTTCATTTCATGTCTTTGCTTTGAATTCTGTCTTGTAGCTGATTTTTTTAAAAAGATACATCAATAGGGGCTCATGAGCCAAACTTTAAAGTGGATATAGAATTAGAGAGGTCCTTAAACATCATGTAGCTAATATGGACATGCCATAGGTGAAAAGAAAATGCCATAGGTGTTATAAGTGTGCATGTAATTCTTCCTAATAAAATATAAGGCTTTCAAACTCCTACCATCACTCATAAATATTAAAATTCTTTGTTCATGAACTTGAAAATTATGTATTCATGATATTTTTATTATTCCATTCCTCATGCCTTATGGCACTTTGAAACATGTTCTTCATCATTAAGTAACCTCCATTTACCATGACCATCCATCCAACTGCAACCACTGTATAATTTATATATGATTTCTTAGTTTACTCTAAGAACATGATAAACCCACAAATGTGAAAACTTAGCTTCATGATTAATGCACAGATGTTGACAATATGGGAAGACTAAATAATAAATGAGACAGTTAATAAAAATTTATTAAGTTCCCACTATGTGCCAGGTAGCATAGTAAGTTCTAGGGATACAAATAAAGGTAGAATACCGTTCTTGTTCTCAAGAGATTCACAATCTAATGGGGGAAAGAACAATAAGAAAAATCATCCTCCATATAAAAAATAGAATTGGTGCATTTGTGGATGATGGCAAGGTTGAGTGTGATTATCTTTGTGTCTGAAGTGGTGGGGTAAAGAAATAAGTCATGTGAAGTGAATAAGTTTAGAAAATGGGAGTTTATGGTATTATATTCTATCTATGTGCATACAGTCATATCTATGTTGGTATATATAACTAAATACATACTGTACACACATGTGTTCACACATAAACAGTGGCATCTGACTTCTTTTGGGGTTTTCTTGGAAGATACTGGAGTGAGAATCATCCTTATCCACCTCATTTTACAAATAAGGAAACTGAGGCAAACAGGGTTACGTGTCTTGCTGAAGGTCACATAACTAATAAGTGTCTGATGCTGGATTTGAATTCAGAGATGAATCTTCTTAACTTCACGCTTGACATTCAATCCACTGTGCCACCTAGCTAAAAAAACAAACACACACACATACACAAAGAAGGAAATGGCAAAGCACTTAGATGCCATTGGCATGGTATGGTCAATGGAGTCAGGAAGAGTCAGAGACAAGTGAATGACTGAACAGAAATAGAATTTCATACTTACAATACACTTTTATATATATATTCATTTAATATATACATTATACACATGTCATCATATATTAAGCATATTATGTTACATGCTTTAACATATTCTATACAATAATATATTTTAATTTTATATATGATTTACCCTTAATAATATAGTAAAGTCTCTTATGATGATTGCAAGCATTGAGGAAGAAAGAAAGGTTGTAAATCAGGTGCTGAACTCATTAAGGAAAAAAAAGGAGAATCCTGGAAGTTAGTAGACAATGGGTAACAACATTTTGATTGGATCACAGATATGGAATGAGTGAAATGCTGAGGAGGAATGGTTACAATCAGATAATGATATAAGGAGAATCTGAAATTATCAGTGGAGAGCAAGGAATATTTGAAATCCCCAACTCAATGAAGCAAATTAGGTGAGAAATAAAAATACAGCTAGGGTGGCAGAGTTATATACTTTTAGAAAATAAATTTTAGAATCAAATTCAAAACTGGAAGGTTTTTTAAAAGATCTTCTAATCCAGTTCCTTCATTTTAAAAATGAGGAAATTGAAACTCAAAGACAGGAAAAGACTGGCACAAAGCTAGACCAACTTCCAACATGTGCTGAAATACTAACTCCCCTCTATAATAACACTGACTAGTAGTTATGCAACTTTTGCTAAAATATCTCCAGGGAAAGGCAATTAATAACTTCCAGAAGCAGTATGTTACACATTTGGATAGGTATGACTGTTAAGAAGGTTTTTTGTTTGTTTTTGTTTTGTTTTGCTTTATTTTTCCTGCATTGAGCTACCATTGGAGATCCATTGAGTCTCTAATATTCTAAGTAGGAGGGGCTAGGTCTCAGTGAGAGTCAGAAGATGGAATGAATGAGAAAGGAAAATGGTTAAGACATAAAGTGTTTGTTACTTATGCACTAAACATTCCAAAGAGCACAGTAGAAGGAGAAGTAGTTTTAGAGAGTGACATGAATGGATCAGGTAATGAAATGGTGTGGTAAAGAAAGAACAGGGGATAAAGGATAAAATATGAGAATTTGGAATTACTGGGTTGGTCAGATCATGATTAGGGCAGGAAAGTTTTTTAATCATTGAAGAATGAGTTTATTTATGTGTTAATTTTCCATTGGGATTTGACCACAGGATGGATTTCCCTCAGGGCAGCTCAGAATAGAGAACAAGTGCTAGGAAGTAAAGGGAGTAGTGTTTATCTTCTTTCTCCAAGCAGGAGACTAGGTTGAATTTGAGAAAATGCTTTTCTCCTCTTTCCTGAAAAAATAGGAGTCTGGTGCTGGATGGAATCATATTCTATCCTTCCCTTGTTGCACTGGAGACCAGGCAGGAGATCTGGAATGGAGGAATGATGGTTGTTCAACTTATATCCAAGCCAGGGCATTATTGCCTGATGGAATGGCTTTTATCCTTTTCTTTTATTTTTTTCCTTTTTTTTTTTTGGGGGGGGAAAGGTAAGGCAATCGGGATTAAGTGACTTGCCCAAGGTCACATGGCTAATACATATTAAGTGTCTGAGGCTGGATTTGAATTCAGGTCCTCCTGACTCCAGGACTGGTGTTCTATTCACTACTTCACCCAGCCCTCTCCCTTTCTCCTTTTCTTTTGGGAGGCTAAAGATCAGGCAGGAGGATTGACATAGTAGAATGACCTTACAGCAAATACTTAGAAATGTATGAAATCACATGATTTTAAAACTAGAAGGGTCTAACTACCCTATTTCAAAGATAAGGAAACCAATGTCAGAGGAGTGAAATTAATTGAATAAGGTTATAGAATCAGTTAGCTGTATAAACAAGGGGAACTGGAACTGCATAAATAAGATTGGAATGTAGATTTCCTGATTCTCTATCAAGTACTCTTTTTACATTAAGAACTTTAAAAAATAACTTAAAAAAATAAATAAATTTACTTTGGGAGACTTCTAAGGATGGATACATGATGGCAAACCAGGGAAACAGTTAAATTCTCCTAATATTTCCTCCAAAATACTTTAAAATACCTCAAATTTAATTCTGGAGGAACAGAGTCAAGAAAAGGTCATAATGAGACATCTTCTAGTCCAAGATTACATAGGTGGTCAAAACAAGAGATATGTGACACAGGGAAGGAAACTAATCATTTGTCAGTGTGGATGAAACACAACTAGTGGGATTGGAAGATGGAAACAGAAACAACAGATATTTAGTACCCCTGAAACTAGAGCTGGTAAGGGGAACTGGAAACTGATCAGAATAAGATTAGAAAGAAACCCTGGAGATAGGATAAGACTCTGTCTGGCAACTCCATTGACTATACCCATTTTGGATTATAGTTTAAGGACAGAGAGAACTTTTGGTCAAGGTGTGAAAACTTCCCTGAGGGGAAGTATCACTTTCAGTGCCAGTATTTATCAGGGACTCTGAAGAACAGTATCATTTCTGATATCATGCAAGGAGGGGCCCAGAGGAGCAAGATTGATTGCAAACCCAAGGAATCTGGGGTTCTTCTTTGATAAGAATCAGGGTGCAAACATCACACAGATCACACCATTAAAAAAAAAAAAAACTTCCAACCTCCCAGAATTAGCTTTGAAAACAGTAGTGAGAAAGAGTTCAAAGTTTGTGAGTCTCCTCCTTCCTACATGCCAGGGACAGAGCAAGATTTAAATAAATATAAAAAGCTAATTAAAAATTTAAAAAGGTAGAAATATGAGCAAACTTTACAAAAAAGGCCTGATCACAAAACTACTATGATAACCGGAAAAATCAAGGCACAAATTCATCAGAAGACATGAAATCAAAATACGTACAAACAAAGCTTAAAATTTGTAAAATGGACACAAGGTCAACATGAATTATGTGAAGAATTTAAAATGATATTCAAAATCAAAAAAGACTGAAAGAGGAAAAATTAGACAATGACATCAAATTAAAGGAAAAAATATGAAAAGACAACAAATTGGTAAAGGAGGCACAAAAGTACTGAATAAAACAACACCTTAATAAAAACACTAGAAAACAGATTTAGCCAAAAGGAAAAAGAGTTCACTGAAGAAAGTATTTCCTGAAAAATTAGCATTAATAAAGGAAAAAAAGAATGAAAAAGAGAAGAAAACATGAACTATCTCATCTAAAAAAAACTGACCTGGAAAACAGATCAAGGAGACATAATTTAAAAATTATCAGACTACCTAAAAGCCATGATCAAAAGGGCTTAGAGATCATATTTCAAGAAATCATTAAGGGAAATTTCCTCAATATCCTAGAACTAGATGGAAAAATAGAAATTGAAAGAACTCACTAATTATTTCTTGAGAAAGATCAAAAAATGAAAACTCTTAGGAATATTGTAGCCAAATGTCAGTGCTCCCAGGTCAAAGAGAAAACACTTCAATCAGACAGAAAGAAACCATTCAAATATTAAGGAGCCAGAGTTAGGAATCCACAAGATTTAACTTTTGTTATGTTCAATCATTTAAGTCTTCTCCAACTCTTCATGATCACATTTGGGATTTTCTTGGTAATAATAGTAGAGTGACTTGCCATTTCCTTCTCCAGCTCATTTTACAAATGAGAATAAAAAAGAACAGGATTATAGAACTAGTGTCTAAGGCTGGATGTGAATTCAGGTCTTCTTGATTTCAGTTACAATGCTCTATCATCTTTGATGTTAAAGGAGGAGAGGACTTGTTTAGTGATATCCCAGAAGACAAAAGAGCTGATATTAAAACCAAGCAAAATTGAGTATAAACATTCAAGAGAAAAATGGACAGTTAAATCAAGGACTTTGAAACATTCCTGAAGAAAAGACCAGAATTGAATAGAAAATCTGATTTTCAAATAGCAGACTGAAAAGAAGCATAAGGAGAAAGACATAAATAAGAAATCATAAGGGACTAAATAAATCTAAGCCACTTACCTTTCCCTATGAGATGATACATGTATCATTATTAGAGTAATTAGAAGAATTCTACTTAGAAAAAGCTTGCAGCTGTGGGTCATTTATGTTGGAATGATGTTTAAAAAAATGGTAATAAAAGGGGATGCCCTGGGAAAAAGTGGAAAGAAGAGGGAGAATGTGAAAAAAAAAAAAAACTAACATAGGGGCAGCGAGGTAGCACAGTGAGTAAGAGCATCAGCTCCAGTGTCGGGACGACCTGGGGATTGAATCTGGGCTCAGACACTTAGCATCCACCCAGAAACACCTGGCAATGTAACCTTGAGCAAGTTACTTAACCCCAATTGCTTAAGGGCGGCCAGGTAGTACAAAACAAAAAAACTAACACAAAAGAGTTATGCAAGGAACCCTGTTTATGGTGGAGAGAAAAATTGTGGTGGCCATAGGAAATGCTTTAACTTCACACACATCTAAATTGATTTAAAAAAGACACACACATATGTGTGTGCATTTATTACTCATAGAAATATATCTTACCAAACAGGGAAGTAGAAAAGGAAGGGGATAAGAGAAAGTGGGGTGGCTGTTAAAAGAAAAGGCCAATAAAAGTAATCAGTAGTCAGAAGCAAATAAAATTTAGAAGGACAGGATAAAAAGAGAGACAGAGGGATAAACAGGAAAAAATAGAATTGAGGGAAATATACAATTAATAATTATGACTGTTGATGTGATCTCACTCATAAAATGGGAGTGGATTGAATAATGGGTTAGAAATCAGAATCCTGGGGTGGCCAGGTGGTGTAGTGAATAAGAGCACTGGCCCTGGAATTGGAAAACCCAGATCACTTCTGGCCTCAGATACTTAACACCCACACAAAATAACTGGCCATGTAACCTTGAGCAAGTTACTTAACTCCAATTGCTTTAAAAAAAAAAAAAAAGAAACCAGAATCCAAAAACTTGTCATTTACAGGAAACACTTGAAATAGAAAGATACACACTGAGGTAAAATAAGGGTTACAGCAAAATCTATTATTTTTTAGTTGAAGTTAAAAAAAATATTAGCAATCATGATATCAGACAGCCAAAGAAACAATAGACCTAAATAAAATGGATAAGAAGTGAAACTTTTTGTTTTGTTAAAAGGAAAAAGATAATAAAGTAATATCAGTAATAAACAAATAAAAATCAAGTGTCAAAGCATTCAAATACTTAAAGGAAGAGTTAAATGAATTATAGGAGGAACTATACAGCATGATGATTCTAGTGGGGGAACCTCATCTTTCTGCTTTCAGAGTTAGAAAACTTAACCATAAAATAAATAAGAAAGAAGTCAAGGAAATGAATAACATTTTGGAAAAAAAGCTAGATAGGAAAGACTTCTGGAGAAAATAGAATGGGGATAGGAAAGAGTATATGTTTTTGTGAGCTGTGTATGGTACCTTCACAGAAATTCAACATAAGAAAATAAAACCTGACAACCAAATGCAAAAAAAGCAGAAATACTATTGCACGCTTTTCAGTCTATAGCACAATATGAAATTACATTTAGTAAAGGTTATGGAATTATAGGTTAAAAATGAATTGAGGGGGCAGCTAGGTGGTGCAGTGAATAGAGCACCAGCCCTGGAGTCAGGAGGACCTGAGTTCAAATCTGACCTCAGACACTTTACACTTACTAGAGTATGACCTTGGGTGAGTCACTTAACCCCAATTGCCCTGCCTTCTCCCCTCCAAAAAGTAAAAAAAAAAAGTTAATTGAAATCTGAAAAAACTATTCCTGAAGAATTAGGGATGTAAGAATAAATTATAGAAACAATAAATAATTTCATTAAAGAGAATAATGAGACAACATTCCAAAATTAGTGATATACAGAAAAAGCAGTATTTATGGGAAAATTTATATTTTTAAATACGTACATCAATAAAAGTAAGAAAAAGTAGATGTATTAATTATGTTTCCAAATTTAAAAAAATTAAAAAAGAACACATTAAAAATGCCTACCTAAACACTTAAATGGAAATCCTAAAAGTCAAAAGAGAGATTAATAAAATTGAAAGTAAAAAAAAGGTATCAGTGAAGCAATAAAATAAACTAGGGACTGGTTTTATGAAAAAATAATAAAGTAGATTAATATTTGACTAATTTAATTTAAAAAATCAAAGAAGTAGTGTAAAAAAAAGTTTTACTATATCACCAGTGTAGGTGACATTAAAACAATTGTTAGAAGATAATGTGTCTAATAGCAATAAGACAATTTAAGTAAAATGGATGGATATTTACAAAAGGATAAATTTCTCAGATTAATAAAAGAAAACAAAGAAGACTTAACCCAATTTTAGAAAAAGCAATTGAACAATTCATACATGTTTCTTAAGGGGGTGTGTGTGTGGGGAAAAAGAATCAAATGGATTTACAAAAGAATTCTACCAAACATTTAAGGAACAACTAATCTCATTATTATAAGAAATATTTGGGGAAAAAAAAGGTAAAGAAATTTTAATATAATTTTAATACTTAAAGTAGAGTAAGAAAACTAGAGAGAAAATTACTTAATAAATGTTAATGGAAAAAATTTAAATAAAATACCAGCAATCAAATTATAGTAGCATATCAAAATATTAATTAACCTGGGATTTACACCAGGAATGTATGATTGGTTCAATATTAGGAAAATTATTAATATAATTGACCATATCAAAAAATATAACATAAGAAATAATGTGTTTAGCTCAATAAGTTTGTAAAAGGTTTTGATAAAAATATAGTACCATTCTTATTAAAAAAAAACACTAGAAAGTATAGGGATCAATAGAACCTTTTTAAAAAAAATGATAATCAGTATATATAAGAGCAACCATTAGCTGTAAATATGATGAACTTGAATTCTTCCCTGTAATGGCAAGCAAAGAAGTACTTAGTGCCATGTGTCAGCTATTTAATTATTTAGCACCTGGTGTCAGTTCAAGTTTCTTTTGAACCTTTCCCATGATTATATCAAGATTTTGTTATGAAACAGAACTTGTGAAACCCACAGTGGGAGGGACTTGTCAAAGACTAGAACAGGAAGGAGCTAATGACCATATATAAGGAGAAGCCCAAGCTGGGAAGGAGCAGAACTGAGAAGAGAACACGTGTGGTGAAAGATTGAGAAGGAGAAAATTTGTGGTTTCCCAGCACTCTGTTTGTCTGTTCTGTCTGTGTTTATTTGTGTTTGTAATACTCTGTACAGAAGCCCTGGGACCTTACTGGAAGCTCTGAAAGAGGATTTTCTTGCTGTCTATTTACAGAAGTCCTGGAGGGGGGTTTCTGCATTCCTGAGACTATACTGATGATTTGTGTTGAGTTCTCAGACCTTGTTTTGGGGTTTGTGGTAACTTCTTAGACCTTGTTTGAGGGTCTATGTTGATTTCACAGGAAGAAAGTGAATTGATGATGGTGCTGGCAATGTGAATAAATGTTATTGTGGCTCTGTTAAGCTTTGTCTTCCCAGAAACAGAAATTGTAAAGGATTTGAGGTGGAATGGACACTATGAACTTCATTATGGAACTGGAAGAGGAGCTAAGAGCTGACTCCCTGTGAATCCAGGTGACAGTTGGGTAGATTCATGCAGGAGCTGTACCCATGGAAGAGGAACTGTGGAATCTGGGAGCCAGCCTCAAGTCAAAATGAAAAGACCTCTCCTTGAGTATTTAATGCTGACTGAGCAGATAATCATTTACTGTGATCTAGGTGTGGGCGAACTTTTTACTTTGTACCTTTACCTCTTAAGGATTGAGTTAAAGATGATTGGAAACTAATCTCCAATTAAGAAGAAAGATGATTTTTGACTGAGAGATTAAGAGAATGTGACCTAGGGGTGGATAACTTTGACCTTTATACTTTGTGTCCCTTAAGGAGGCTTGCTCCTTAAGGATAATTGAATTAAAGACTTACTTAATGATACCTTTTGCTTTAAACAATGTGGCAACTTTGATGAAAACTATGTGGTCACTTTAGAGATAACTTGTTATATTATAACATTGTGAATGTTATACTTTGGTTTCTGTGAATGTTTTGCTTTAATTTACTGCTGAATAAATAGAGCGTTCACTATACTATGTGATCAGAACCTTAAAGCTATTCATGGCACCAGTTCTCTGGAGAGCTGCTCAGGCTTGGCTTTACATTCTCAGAAAGAACAATGATGAGTTAAAGATGTGTGTTATCACTAGCATTATTCACTTTTGTACTAGAAAAGCTACCTATAGCACTAAGACAAGAAAAAGAAATAAAAGGAAAAATAATAAATGAGACAATAAACATTTTTTTATTCTTTGCAGATTCTATAATGTTATATTTGGAGAATTTTAGTGAATCAATTAAAAAACTACATGAAACAATGAACAGTTTCTGCAGTTACAGAATATAAATAAACCCACATAGATCATCATTTCTATACACTACCAAAAGAATTGAACATAAACAAAAATAGACATTCCATTTATTTTTTCTTAATTTGTTGATTATTTTATTTCCCCCAGTAATACATAAAAAGTTTTAACATTTATTTTTAAAACCTTGAATTCCAAATTTTCTCCCTTCCTCACTTTCCCACCTGCCCCTCCCCCCCATTGAGGAAGCAAGTAGTTCTATATAGGTTATACATGTGTAATCATGCAAAACATTTCCATAATATTCATGTTGTGAAAGAAAGCAGACAAAAACCAAACAAACCCTAAAGAAAAATAAAGTAAAAAAAAAACATGCTTCAATCTGTATTCAGACACTATCAGTTCTTTCTCTGCAGATGGGTAGCATTTTTTCATCATAAGTCCTTCAGAGTCATCTTGGATCATTGTATTGCTGAGAATAGCTAGGTCATTCACAGCTGATCATTCCACTTTATTGCTATTACTTTGTACATAGTATATTTCACTTTGAAAGAGTTTATGTAAATCTTTCCAGGTTTTATGAGAACATCCTGCTCATCATTTGTTATAGCACAATACTATTTCATCATAATCACATACCATAATTTGTTCAGCCATTCCACAATTGATGGCCATTCCTTCAATAGCCAATTTTTTGACACCAAAAAAGGGCTGCTATATTTATGTACATATAGATCCTTTCCATTTTTACAAAAACCTCATTTGGGATACAAACCTAGAAGTGGTATTGCCAAGCCAAAGGGTTTTATAGCCATTTGGTCATAGTTACAAATTGCTCTGGAGAATGTTTGAAATCAATTCATAACTCCATCAAAAGTGCATTAACATTTAATTTCCCCCCACATCCCCTCCAACATTTTCCATTTTCCATTTCTGTTTAATTGGTTAATCTAATAGGTATGAGGTAGTATCTCAGAATTGCTTTAATTTGCATTTCTCTAAACAATAGTGTTAGAGCATTTTTAAAATTATGGCTATAGATAGCTTTGATTACTTGATCTGATAACTTCATATCTTTTGATCATTTGTCACTTGGGTAATATCTTTTATTTTTTACATTTGACTCAGTTCTCTAAATGGTTGAGAAATGAGGTCATCAGAGAAACTTACTTTAAATTTTTTCATCATTACTTTTGCTAACTGTATTTCCCTCAAATTGTTCCTCCTCAAATGTGTTTTGTTTCTATTGCCTTCCCAATCCACTCTCCCTTCTATCACCCCCGTTTCTCTATTCCCCTTTCCTTTTTAATTTTTGGTAGAGTAAGATAGATTTCTATACCCAATTGAGTGTGTATGCTATTCCCTCTCTGAGTCAATTCTGATGACAGTAATGTTAACTCACTCCTCCTCACCTCTTCCCTCTTCCTTTTCAATATAAATGCTTTTTCATGCCCCTTTTATGTAAGACAATTTACCTTATTCCGCCTCTCCCTTTCCTTTCTCCCAGTCCATTCCTTTCTTATCCTTAATTTTATTTATTATTTTAGTGGTCATCCCTTCACCTTCAACTCATACTGGTGTGCTCAGCCTGTATATACTCTTTTTAACTACCCTAATAATAACAAAGGTCTAATGAGTTACAACCATCATCTTCCCATGTAGGAATGTAAACAGTTTAACCTTATTACATAGCTATGATTCTCCCTTTCTTATATGACTTTTCATTTTTCTCTTGAGTCTTGTATTTGAAAATCCAAATTTTTGTTCAACTCTGGTCTTTTCATCAAAAAATGCTTAAAAGTTCTCTATTTTATTGAATATCCACTCTTTCTCCCTGAAGAATTATACTCAGTTTTACTTGGTAGGTGATTCATGATTGTAATCCTAGCTTCTTTTCTCCCTGAATATCATATTCCAAGCCCTCCGATCCTTTAAGGTATAAGTTGCTTAATCGGGTGATATCCCGACTCTGGCTCCATGATACTTGAATTGTTTCTTTCTGCCTGCTTGCAATATTTCTTCCTTTGAACTGGGCACTCTGGAACTTAGCTATAATTTTCCTGAGGCTTTCGTTTTAAAATCTCTTTCAGGAAGTGATCTGTGTATTCTTTCAATTATTTTTTCTTTACATATTTTGTTCAGTTTAGTTTTCAACATTCATTTCTGCAAGATTTTGAGTTCCAAATTTTCTTGCCATCTCTCCCCTACCCCCCAACCCAAGATGTCAAGAATACTGATTATTCCTTTCCCAAGGCTTCCCTTTCTTCTCCATATCCCCTTATACCCCACCATATCCCCTTCCCCTCTTTCCCCTTACTTTCTTGTAGGGCAAGTTGGAATTCTGTACTTCATTGACTGTATATCTTATTTCCTAATTGCATGCATTGAAACTTTGAGTTCCAGATTCTCTCCCTTCTTCCCTTCTCACCCACCCCTACTGAGAAGAAAAGAAATTCAATATAGATTATACATGTGTAGTTATGTCAAACATTTACATAGCAGTCTTATTGTTAAAGACTAATTATATTTCCCTCCATCCTATCCTGCCCCCTGCCATTTATTCTATTTTCTCCTTTGACCCTGTCCCTTTTAAAAAGTGTTTCCTTCTGATTACTCCTTCCCCCAATCTGCTCTCCCTTCTATCCTCTCCCCCACTTATACTCTTCCTCCTTATTTTCCTGTAGGATAAGATACCCAATTGAGTGTGTACATTATTCCCTCCTTAAACCAAATTCAGTGAGAGTAAGGTTGACTCATTCCCTTTCACTTTCCTGCTCTTCCCATTCCATTGTAACAGCTCTCTCTTACCTTTTTATATGAGGAAATTTATCCAATGCTATCTCTGACTTTCTCCTTCTCCCAATATATTCCTCTCTCAACTCCTAATTTTATTTTTTGATATCATTTCTTCATATTCAACTCACCCTGTGCCCTCTGTCTATGTATACCTATACAAACATATGTACAAACATGCATGCATATGTGCATGTATACATATATGTGTTCATAAATAAATGTGTGTACATGTGTGCATATCTATGCATGTATGTATATGTGTGTGTATCAACTATCCTGATACTGAGAAAAGTCCTACAAGTTACAAATATCAACTTTTCATGTAGGAATGCAATCACATCAACTTTAATAAGCTCCTTATGATTTCTCTTTCCTGTTTACCTTTTCATGCTTTTCTTGATTTTATATATATATATGAAAGTCATATTTTCTGTTCAACTCTTGTCTTTTCATTAAGAATGCTTGAAAGCCCTCTATTTAATTGAATATCTATATTTTCCCCTGAGTATTATACTCAGTTTTGCTGAGTAGGTGATCTTGGTTTTAATCCTAGCTCCTTTGACCTCTGGAATATCATATTCCAAGCCCTTCAGGCCCTTAATGTAGAAGCTGCTAGATCTTGTGTTATCCTGACTGTGTTTCCACAATACTCAAATTATTTCTTCCTGACTGCTTGCAATATTTTCTCCTCAATCTGTGAGTTATGAAATTTGGCTATAATATTTCTAGGAGTTTTTTTTTGGGGGGGGGATCTTGCTCAAGAGGTGGTAGGTGTATTATATATATATACATATACATATACATATATATACATATACATACATATATATATATATATATATGTATGTATGTATGTGTTTCCCTCTGTTTCTAGACTATCAGGACAGTTTTCCTTGATAATTTCTTGAAAGAAGATGTCTAGGCTCTTTTTTTTTTAAATCTCGGCTTTCAAGTAGTCAAGTAATATAAATTATCTCTCCTGGATCTATTTTCCAGGTCACTCATTTTCAGAGGTGGTACTTCACATTGCCTTCTGTTATTTTTTTCATTCTTTGGATCTGTTTTATAATATCTTGATTTCTTATAAATTCATTAGCTTCTATTTACTCCATATTAATTTGGAAGGAATTATTTTCTTCAGTGACCTTTTAGACTTCCTTTTCCATCTGGGCAAGTCAGCTTTTTAAGGCATTCTTCTCCTCATTGGCTTTTTGGACCTCTTTTGTCATTTAAGATAGTCTATTTTTAATGTGTTATATTATTCAATATTTTCTTTGGGTCTCTAGCAGGTTGTTGACTCATTTTTCATGATTTTCTGTCACCACTCTCATTTCTCTTCACAATTTTTCCCCTACTTCTCTTACTTGATTTTCAAAATCCTACTTGAGCTCCTCCACTTTCTGCAACCAATTCACATTTTTCTTGGAGGCTTTTGATGCAGGAGTTTTGACTTTGTTATCTCCTTCTTGTTCTATGTTTTGATCTTCTTTGCCACCAAAGAACAATTCTATAGTCTGATTTCTCTTCTTCTGCTTGCTCATTTTGCCAGCCAATTACTTGACTTTTGAGTTCTTTCCCATGGTTGAACTCTGCTTTCAAAGTGGAGAGTGTTGTGTCTCAAATTTCTGGAGTTTTGTGCAGCTGTTGTCAGAAGTACTTCTAAGCACCTGCCTCAGAATGTGAGGAGGGTTCTGTGAGGAGTACTCCCTCTCCACAAACAGCAACAAACTCTACCATGCCAACACTTCTCTTCACCCTAGGACTACCATCCAAGATTACACCACAGGTACCAATAGGGCAATGCAAAAGAATACTGCCTTAGCACCAGCAAAGAATTTTCTTTAATTGCCCTCTGATTAGTCACTTGGTTCTGCTACCATCTGTGGGCCAGTGGCTCCTGAAGCAGCCACTCCACTGCTGGAGCAGCAGCCACCTCTGCTGCCCCAGGGTCAGGGCTCAACTGTGCTCTTTTCTCACATGGATACAACAGAGTTTCCCCACTGACCTTTTACTTTCTTTTTGGCATTTATGGGTTGAGAAGTCTGGAAATTTTCACAGCTGCCACTATGGCCCACATGGGGCTGTGCTCTGCTCCCAGCCTGTGAGATAGACCCTTCCTTTTGTCTTGCAAGGCTGACTTCAGTTGGAGGTGCACTTTAAAAGCCTGTCATTTTATGGGATCTGTAACTCTAAAATTTGTTTAGAGTCATTTTTAGTGTTATTGGAAATGGTTGCAGCACAAGCTCCACAAGTTCCTGCTTTTACTCTGCCATCTTGCCTTGCCCCCCTGTATTTTTTCAATGAATCTAGCATATTCATTTATAATTTATTGAAAGATGATGTTTAGGCTCTTTTGTGATTATGGCTTTCAGGTAATTCAATGATTTTCAAATGATCTCTCCTGGATCTATTTCCCATCAAGAAAAAAAATAAAACAAAACCAAAAGAATTTTTAAAAAGGAGACAATGTCAAATATCTTATTAGAAAAACAACTGACTGGGAAAATAGATCCAGGAGAGAAAATTTAAAAAATATTTTTAAAGAATGTTAAGGGAATCAATGAAAAATGTAAAGAAAGGTAACCTAACAGATCCATATTTCAAACTATATTACGAAGCAGTAATCATCAATACGATCTGGTATTGCTGAAGAAATCAAATCATAGATCAGTGGAACAGATTATTTACAAAATACAAAGTAGGAAATGATGACACTAATCTAGTATTTGATAAATACAGAGAGGAAAGCTTTTAAGGTAAGAACTCAACATTTGACAAAAATTGCTGGGCAAACTGGAAAGCAACTTAACAGCAACTAGACATAGAACAAATTCTCATAAAGTATGCCAAAGTGGATAAATGATTTAGACATAAAGGATAATGGTAGGAGTAAATCAGGGAAACATGGAAAAATGTATTTGCTAGATTTATGTATAAAAGAAGAATTATGAGCAAATAACAATTAGAGAGGATTATGGGAAGTAAAACAGATAATTTTGATTACAAGATATTAAAAAGCTTTTACATAAATAAAACTAATGAAGCCAAAATTAGAAGGAAAGAAGGAAACTGGAAAAAATTGTGCATCCAAATTTTCTGTTAAGGACCTAATTTCTCAGATATATAGAGAATAGAGCCAAGTTTATGAAAATAAATTGAATTGCCCAAAAGATATGGTCAGAAAGGTATCAGAAGACAAAACTGCAGCTATTAAGAGGTATATGAAAAAATCCTACAAATTCCTGCAGATTAGAGAAACGAAAATTAAAACAACTTTGAGATACCACCTCACAGCTTTTAAATTGGCTAATGTGGCAGAAGAGGAAAATGACAAGTACTAGTGCTGATATAGAAAAAATAAATAGGGATTATAATGCACTGATGGTTGAAGTGTGAACAGTCCAATGATTCTAGACAACAATTTGGAAGTATGCCTAAAGAGTTATTAAACTGTGAAGACTCTTTAATCCAGCAATACTATTGCCAAGTCTGTACCTCAAAGACATTGAGAAAAAGGGAAAAAGATCTATTTGTATGAAATATTTATAGCAACTGTTTTTGTGGTGACAAAGAATCAGAAATTTAGGAGGTTCCCATCAATTGGGGAATGGACAAACAAGTTGTAGTATATGATTTTGATGGAATGCCATTTTGCTACAAGAAATGATGAGCAGGATCAAATAGCAGCAAGAGGCAGCTGGGTGGTCATATCTGGGAATGCAAAATCGACCTCCCTCTCCTCCCTTCTCACCCTGGATCACATCAGAAAGCACTTATGCTTCATCCCCTGAATCAACCAGAGGGATTTCTTTCATGGGGATGTGTTCAAGGCAAGAGATAATTCAGAAGGATATCGACATTGTTATACAGAAGTCCAAGGCAGAGAAGGACTGCCTGTTTGCAGATTTCAGATACTCAGACTCCACTTTTACTTTCACCTATGTTGGAGGCACCAAAAGATCTGTGTGAGGTCGGATTTTCTTCATATGTTTTCTTCAACCAAAGTAACATCAAAACAGATGGATTTCAGAAGCAGATGCTAGAATTCAGCTGTCCTATTAAGACAGACATTAGAGATACTTGTAAAAAATGTGTAAAACAATGCCACCTAATTTTTTTTTGTTTTGGAATATAGTTAATTTTCATAAAATTTTACGTTCAAATGTAATGGGTTATTTTAAATGAATTAATAAAATTTTTAAAATAAAAAAAAGAAATGATGAGCAGGATGGTTTCAGACATAATTAGCAAGACTTATATCAACTGATGCAAAGTGAAGTTAGCAGAACCAGGAGAACATTGCACACAGTAACACTATTGTAACTATGATTAACTGTGAAAAACTTAGCTATTCTCATCAAGACAATAATCCAAGACAATTCTATGGGACTCACAATGAAAAATTCTCTTCTATGCTATTTTTAGGAAAATATATTCAGTCTGCTAGGTACAATAGAATAAATTTTATGGTCCTCAGACATCTGTGAAGTTGAGAAAACCCTGACTCTATATTCTGCTTTTTATGTTCTTTGGGTACCAGAAAGGTGTGTGAAAGTAGATTGGGGGCAATCATATCTCGAGGATAGCTTTGCTAGTTTTTAAGGTAAATTAACCCTCTTTCCAAGGAAAACAAGATCCTTGATCTTATAACATGTACTTGAAACTACGAATAAACTCTTTGACCATCAGTGTCATCATCTATATAAAGCAGGTTATATTTTTAGCATGTAACTGACACATCTATTGTGCAACTCAAATGAAATAATATAAGTAAAGACTTGAAAGTGTTTTCTAAATGTCATCTCTGAATATGCATGTATAGTACATTATTTTTTTTCAGCAAAATATTCCAATAGAATATGGAGAAAAAATAATCGCTCATTTAATAAAAATATTCACAGTAAAACAATGTGTTTTCTTACTGTTGAATCTTTATGTGGGGACTAAAAGAGTACTTGCTTTCATAAAACATACATTACTGTGAATTCTAAATAAGCAGTTATAAACTTCTTTGATGTAGTTTGACCCTGAGCTACATTTTATAGGTTTCATTTGATTTTAATTACATCTTGCATTATATCTTGGCTCATAGGAAGTGATCCTGATATTTTAAAAGATAGATATTTCTTAGATAGTGCACCACTTGTCATTTAAATGAACAAAGTAATGAATTGCAAATGGAGAAAAATCATTGAAGCATGAGGCCATTTAGCAAAATATTTATATATCTACACAAACCCTTGTTTTCTTGGAAAGGTTATTTGAGAGTAAATGTGACATTTTAAAATATGTGACTGTGGTAAAAATCAAAATGATCTTAAGTTATTTATCACTTAGTAATGAAATTTCATGTTTATTTTCATTCTCATTATCATTAAAAGCAGTCTTATCCATGTAATTATTAGCTTTGAATATGACCTTCTTCTCTTTTCCATGCAATTATGTTTTTTTTCTGCCAGTGCATGAACTAAATATGAGTTTATTTTCAATTTCTCAGTCAATTACACATAGTTTTACTATATTGTATACCTTTGGCCTTAAACTTTATTGTTTTTGCTAGAGACAAGTAAAGTTTGAATGAAAATTTTAAGGACTTTATTTTTTTTATAAATTTGTTCTCTAGATGATAAAATTCCAATATCCTATCTTTTATTAAATGGCACTTTTTTCAGTCAAAAATTTGCAGAGAGCTAAAGGAAATGGAGACTAACAGGATCATCAAACAACAAAGAGATCAATCATCAACAATGACAACAAAACACTTAGTTCTACTATAGGCCAAGCATTTTTTTAGGACCTGGAAGTGTAATTACAAAAGTGAAATGGTTATTGCCCTTTGAGAAGCTGTGGTGGCTAGCATATACCAGAGAAAATATACTGAAGAGCTACCAAAGTGATGGGATGGTGGAGGCAGTAGCTGGGAAGATCAGGAAAAGGTTCATGTCAAAGATGTTGAATGAGAAGATTTTTGTGGGAAACAAGATAGATTTTGTTTAGATAAAGGTGATAGATAGAGATAGAGGTGAAGTGAGAGCTCATTCCAGGGATAGGAGCCAAACATTGAAAAGTAATGCAGATTTCATATGAAGTTTGATGAGTAAGAATTTACTTTGATAAATATAGGGTGATCTAAATGACTTGGTGCCATTAAAACTTAAAAATTCAGTATGACTTTTGGGATACTGTATGATAAAAAGTGACATCTGACAACTGCATTAGAACAGTACTAAATTTGCATGGAGGCAAGATGGCAGAGTAAAAGCAAGAATTTGCTTTAATGTATGTATACATTCATATATATATATGTATGTTGTAAAGCCAAACACAAGCAGATTTCCAGAGGACTGCTGCTATGAACAGCTTCAAGGTTATGATTACATAGTATAGTGAACTCTTTATTTATTCAGCAGTAAATTAAGGCAAAACATTCAGAGAAATCAAAGTACAGCATTCACAATATTATGACATAACAACTTACCACTAAAATGGCCACATAGTTTTCACCAAAGTGGCCACATATTTTAGACAAAGTTCAATAATTTAGTTACTCAATTATTTAGTAAGTCCTTAATTGAATTATCCTTAAGGAGGCCTCCCTAAGGGACACAAAGTACAAAGGTTAAAGTGCTCCACCCATACATCACAGCAAATCATTGTCTTCTCAATCAATACATAGTATCCAATTAAAGTCTTCTTTCATCTTGACTCAAGGCTGGCTCTCAGCTTCCATAGTTCCTCTTCCATAGTCTCAACTCCTGCCCAAATCCACCCAAATGTCACCTGGATACAAGGGCAGGCAGCTCTAGTTTCCTTGTCCAACTCCTTGTCCAGGTCTTCATCCACCTCCTTGTCCAGTTCCCATTCCATACTGAAATTCACAGTGTCCAGTCCACCTCAATTCCTTCACAGTTCCTGTTTCTGGGAATACAAACTTAATACAGCCAAAACATCTTTCATGCACATTGCCGGCACCATCATCAATTCACTATCTGCCTATGAAATCAACACAGACCCACCAAAAAGGTCTGAGAATTCAACACAAACCATCAGTACAGAAATTGACACAGACCCACAACCAAGGTCCAAGAGGTCAATAAAAATAATCAGTAAAATCCCAGGACCTCCAAAACCCTCCTCCAAGGACTTTTGTAAACAGACAACCAGAAAGTCCTCTTTCAGGGCTTCCAGTAAAGTCCCAGAGCTTCTGTACACAGTATCACAAGCAAACATCAACACAGATAGAACAGACAAACATAGAGTACTATGACACCACAAGTTTTCTCCTTCTATACCACAAGAGCTTCCTTCTCAGTTCTGCTCTCTCCAGCCTGGGCCTCTATTTACATATGGTCATTAACTCCTCCCCTTTCTGTTGCAGAAGTTCACCAGTTCTAGGGTTCACAAGTTGTGTGATTCATCAGTTCTGGATCTTAATACTTGATACAATCATGAACTGAAACAAGGTGTTAACTACTTCTGTGTTAATTAAATAGCTTAAACAAGGTGCTAATTCAGTAGCTGAAACAAGGTGTTAACTGTTTCTTGCTTGCCATTACATATGTTTAGGAGGGTGTTTGTATATGTGTATGTGTGTGTGTATGTATATACATAGACAGACAGCACAGTGTGAGTTGAATATGAAGGGATGATATCTAAAAAATAAAATTAACAGGTGAGGGAGGAACATATTGGAAGAAGGAGAAATGGAAAAATACAATAGGGTAAATTATCTCACATAAAAGAGGCAAGAGAAAGCTGTTAGAATGGAGGGAACAAGCAGGAAGGGAAAAGGAAATGAGTCAACCTTACTCTCACTGGATTTGACTTGAGGAGGGAATAACCTACACACTCAATTGGGTATCTCACCCTATAGGAAACTGGGGGGGGGGAGAGGATAAGAAGTGGGCATGATAGAAGGGAGGGAAGATTAGGGGAGGGCATAGTCAGAAGCAAACAGTTTTGTAAAGGGATAGAGTCAAATTAGAAAAAAGAATAAGTGGGGGGTGGGATAGGATGCAGGGAAATGTAGATAGTCTTTCTTTTTTCTTTCTTTTTTTTTTTTTTGGCCTTTTGGAGGACAATTGGGGTTAAGTAACTTGCCCAAGGTTACACGGCTAGTTTTTTTTTGGTGTGTGTGTGTGTGTGTGTGTGTGTGTGTGTGTGTGTGTTAAGTGTCTGAGGCCAGAACTGAACTCAGGTCCTCCTGATTCCGGGCCCAGTGCTTTACTCACTGTGCCACCTAGCCACCCCTGATAGCCTTTCATAATATAACTACTAGGGAAATGTTTTGTGTAACTACACATGTGCAACCTATACTGAATTGCTTGTCTTCCCAGTGGTGGTGGGTGAGGAGGGAAGAAGGGAAAGAATTTGTAACTCAAAGTTTTAAAAACAATTGTTAAAAATTGTTTTTTACATGAAATTGGGAAATAAGATATACAAGCAATGGGTTATAGAAATCCATCTTGCACTACAAGAAAGTAAGGGCATTTGGGGGAAGGATATAAGAGAGAACAGATTGGGGTAAGGAGTGTTCAGTAGGCTTGATATCTTGCAGTAGAGGTAGGAGACAGATGGGGAGAAAATTTGTAACTCAAAATCTTGTGGAAATGAATGTTGAAAGCTAAAAATTAAGTAAATGAATGAATAAAAAATGAAACAAACAAAAAAACTTCAGGACGGTTTTCCTAATAGTATACTAGGTACACCCTATGACCATTAAGCACCTAACACATACAAAGGATGTGATAGGTATGGTGGGTTGGTGTAAATATATACAAAAACTGACATGGAGTTTGCCATTTATGTACACATGCCAACTTAAAACCTGACAATATAGTATAATGTGTTTTTTGTTTGTACTTGTACTTTCTTTGGTAGACCTAATTCCATCTACCAATGCAGATCAATAACTGCTTTGCTAAACGCTTAGCATTTTCTGGGCAGTAAGAGATTGAATAAATTCCTTGGGGTCACATGGTGTGATAGTAATGGCAATTAAAGATTCCCCTGTATTGGCTTGGTTTTCAAACTGATTGTGTTAAAACCCAGAGTTTGTTAATCCCACCTGTGGGATGGGCTTGTTGATGTGAAAAGAAAGTCCTGAAGTGGGAGGAGCTGGTGATGTAGATTTGGAGAGACACAAGAGAGAGGCGGAAGATCTTTTTTGGTAGCTGAACCTCGTGGAGAGAGAGAGACTAAGAGAATTGCTGGTGGCCGCTTTGAATTGCCCTGGACTTTTGAGACCTGCCCCCTGAGCTGCCAAGGACTGAGGAGACATGGCTGTTTTGCTGGTACTTTGTCTGTCTGTTTTGATGTTATTTTGCCAGATTTGTCCACTGGTGAAAGACTGTCCTGTTGAAGAAGTCCTGGAACCTGGCATTTGGTTAAGAAGGCCTGAGACTGTCCTGCAGACAGAGAGTGAATACTGTCCACTGGTGAGAGACAGTACTGTTGTTGCAGGGGTCTGGAGACTGTCCTGCAGACAAAATGAATACTGTCCACTGGTGAGGGACAGTACTGTTGTTGCAGGGGTCTGGGAGCCTTTCTGTTGGTTCAGAAGCCCTGAAGAAGGATTTTCTTGTTGTATGTTTACAGAAATCCTGGGAGAAGGCTTTGCTAATGTGTTCAGGGGTTCTAGGGCTGTTCTACAGACAGAGGATAAATTCATGAAGGGACTGGCAATGTATCTTATGGCCTTGCTAAGCCTTGTCTCTCCAGAAACTAAGATTGCTGAGAACTTGCCTCGTGTCAAGATGAAGAAAAGACCTCCATTTGGGTATTAAGTGCTGTGTTTAAACTTGATGTAACTCTGGGGTAGATTCAATTGTGATCCAGGGGTGGGGAACTTTTGACCTTTTTGTGTTCTATGGTTGAGCAAATGAATGTATTTTACTTATGTTTGGAAACTAATCTCCATTTGAGAAGAGGGGTTTTGTGGTGGACTTAATTAAGGTATAGCCTAGGGGTGGAGAGGTATTTAGAACAGAGACTTTGTAATTGATTGAATGATTGGAAGGTCCTGGGGTGGGGTAGTCCTTGGAGATTATTTAATCACACTTAGTAAATGCTGTATTTTGAATGATGTCATGTTTTGATCTTCTCTGTTCTGGGTTTGTTACTGAATAAAATAGAGAGCATCTATGCTGGTATTTTGAACCTGGGAAGTTGCCTTTGCTTGATATTACATTACACATGGCCATCATGTTTTAGGCATAACTCAAACCCAGGTGTTTCTAACTAACATAAGACATACTACCTCTTTATAATACTCTCTACAACAACTTCCAAATACTATTTATCCTAATGATATTGAAGCACTTTAGCCTACCCTTCCCTTGCAATTCATCTGAATTAGAATAAAAAAAATCCTTAATTAATTGTTAGATGAGTAGCTAGGCTTAACTCTAATAATATTACATAGAAAACCCAGATCCTATGTCACTTGGACCATTTTGTTTCCAGCCATAGTTTAATAGAAAAAGTACCTAAAAGAAATATCTAAACTTATTAATATTTGGAAATACATACTTTGCTTTAACACACACACACAAACACACACACAAACAAAGCAGTACTAAATGTCTGGTGTCATGATCATCTCCAAGAGATATATTACAAGGAAGGCAAATCCCTCAGAATCCCCCACTGTTTTAGACAGAACTTGACCCAGTCTACCATCAAAATGAGATCTTCCTTCCTCAAAGTTAGGAAACCTCCATTATCTACCAGGCTGAAGCTACAGGTTATGGGGGTGCCAGCCAGATGTTCTCCTCCAGAGGATCTATGGGTGAGATCAAGGAGTTTATATATAGGAATGGGAAGCATGCTGGTGAGGCACATGATATGCTCTGTGATAAGCGTAAGGTTAATGACTTCATTCTAGATGGTTATATAGATTACCCAGTCTTTTCTTCTGGAGTTTTTTTTTCCTTTTTCCCACAGCAACTTCCTAATCTAGATATATAGAGCAATCTGCTTGGTTTTGTTCTTTCTCTTTTCAGGAGTTTTGATTATGTTAATTCCAAAAGTGCAGTTCATGGCTTCTCTTCAAGACAAAATAATCTTTGGGATGATTATTCCCTCTATGAAGTACTATGCTAGATCAGTCTTAGCTTTTCTTGGTTTGCATTTTACTTTTCATACCATCTGTTATCATTTGGAGAAAAATCAGGAATTGTTCTTCTGAGCATGAAGGAATTTGTCTTCTGACTTTGTCTTTTTTTAAATAGTCTCTGAAGTTAAAGCTCAGTTACCTTCTCTGGGTTCTTGGCATTTTTTCCTTCATTCAGGCCAAATGAGACCATTTTATAATAATATGGAGTCAAAGATTAACCAAAAAAAAAAATCAAGATCCTTTGAATGGGTTTGAGACCACTATTTTACTTGCTCAGAAGCTTTTGTTAAAGTCACAGTAGTAAAGCAGACAGGATGACTTCCTCATGACTTAGTTGAAGCAGTTAGGTAATGTAGGGAATAAAGTGCTAGATCTAGAGTCAGAAAAAACGCAAATTCAAAGACTATCTCATATGCTAGATATTTGGACTTGGGTAAGCCACTTCTATTTGTCTCAAAGACCTCAACTGTGAAATGGGGAGAATAATAGCATCTATAGCCTGGTGTTGTTGTGAGAAACAATTGACATAATATTTGTAAAACACTTAAAATTCCTGGCACATATAAATGCTAGTATGCTAAATATTATTGTTTAGTTTTGTTTTTAGTAGTAGTAGCAGTAGAAGCAGCAGCATCAGCAGTAAAGCTATGATGAAGATCATTGAAGCTCTGTATGTCATTGACAAACCTGAGTATTTCTTTTTCTTGTAAATTTGAAATTTAATATATGGTTTCATTTGCATCTCCTCTTGCTACTGGTAGTGACGGCATTTTCCTATTCCTATTTAATCTTAATTTTTTTTTTTTGGAGCTCCTTTATCACCTTGAAGTTAGCTGCCCCAAGGAATCTTCTCGGATCCCACCCACCACTCATAAAATGAAATAGGACAGTAGAATGGATTAGAAAGATTCCAACAATGTATTGTTTACAAAATACACCCATGAAACAGGAAGAATCATGCAAATTATCATAAGAAACTAGAGTAAAATCTATTAAGCTTCAGCTGAATTAAAAAAAAAAAAGCAAATTGGTCTCAGCCAGAGAAATAATAAAAATACACTTGACTAAAATTAAAGCAGGGAAACTGCATATTTCCGAAAGACACCATAGAAAATTAATTAATGACAATATTTAATATATATTTATATATGCCCAGAATGCCACATCTAAATAAAAGACAAAAAAATTAAGTGAGTTATGGGGAGAAATATATACATACATACATACATACATACATACACACACACACACACACACACACACACACATATATATATATATATATATACATACTCTGGGGCTACTCAATGCACCCTGAATAAGAATTAGAGGAATGTAATAAAAGAAAAAAAAAGGAATTAAAGACCTGAATAGAAATTTAGAAAAGTAAGGTATAATTCAAAACTGGTGGTTATTAAAAAGGAATAGGGAAGAGAATTAATCTGAATCAGTTCAGTTGTCTATAGCACCTTTAGAGAAATTAAACATGGATCAGGATGTAAAATCTGCATAAATAAATGTAAAAAGAAGAAACATTAAACATCACTTATTAAGCAAAATGCAATAAAATGTATATTAAAGAGCCATTGAAGAAAATATTAAAATTAATTGAAACCTAAATAATTGCAAAAAATCATGTTGAGTCAGAGAAAAACAATCATAAGAATCATGGACAATTTCACTAATAGAATGACAAAAATGGGATGATAAATGTGTATGTGTTTATACATAAATACATACACACATTTATGTATATGTGTATATATATACATATATATAATAGGATGAAATGAAATAAGTCTTTAGAGGAAAAAACATCTCTAAATACTTTCATTAAACAATATAGAAAACTTAAAAAAAAATACTGAATGGTATATGCAACAACAATCATAAAAGTAAGGCAGCCTCATAAATCACAATTAAAGTCCAGAAATTTAAAACAAAGTTGAAATGATTTAAGGGAATTAGAATATTGAAATGCAAGTAAAACTCAGTTAATTATAAAAAATGTGAAATTAGTATATTAAATTGAAAAAAGAGAAATAAACACAAAATTACCATTATGAAAAAAAGAAAAATTAACAGAAAAATGAGAACTGAAGAATGTGATTAGAAATTATTTAGTCAAAATATGTAGTAATAAAGCTAACAAAATAAAAAAATGGATGGATATTTACAGGAAATATTGCATATTATAGTTAACAGCTGAAGAAATGGAAAACTTAAATGATCTATTCTCTGAAAAAGAAATTGAATGAGCCATGTATGACTTCCAAGGTTGGGGGCAAGAAAGATAGAAAGAATCACAAGCGTATTATATCAAAAGTATGGAGAAAAATATTTAAAACATTAAAAATAATTGTTTATAAAAATAAGAAAATGAGGGACTCTAACAAATTTCTTTTATGAAACAAATATTATTTGATACCCTCTACCAGAAACAAAACAAAGAAAAACCAATTTTTAGACAACTATCCCAAACAAATATTGTTACAAAACTTTAAATAAGATATCTAATAGATTTTATTTAAAATATTAACCATGATGACCAAGTTTTATTAATTCCAAAAATACATGGTTGCATTAAAATGAGAACTATAAATATAATTCATTTCATTAATAACAAGAACATAAAAATTGTTATATCAATTGATGCAGGAAAATAAACTTTTGCCAAAAGGTATTATTAACTTGTGTTAAAAATTAGACAACATCAAAATGAATGTACCCTCCTTTCATATGCTAATATTATATGTCTAAAACCAAGAATCAGCATTATTTATAATAGGGATAAATTAGAGTTTTTTTTTAATAAAATCAGAGGTATATCAAGGACGTTTATTATGACTGTTACTATTTGATATTGTTCTAAAATGCTAGTTATAGCAACACAACTAGCAATAATAAAGGGACAAACATGGTATTTTTGCAGATGATATGATTGCCATACTTAGAAGAGACCAGTGTTAACTAGAATTTACCTGAATTGATAATTAAAAAAAAATTCTCATTGACTTCTTGTAATGAGTCATCATTAAATTTGTAAGTATATAAAATAAATTTACAAATGAAAGGCATTGTTACTGTTGGTACACTGGTCAGGGAAGACTGAGATCTATAAATTCAATAACAATTACTGCAAGGGAAAATGCTGAGCCTCTTACAATTTGACTGTGTTATACTGTCATCAAGAGAATAGTAAAACTGCTTTTCCTAGAACTTCAGCTTCATGTTTTTCCTGGCCCCAAATATTCACCTAGAAATGCTCTTATGGAAGAATTGTCAAAATGAACAGAGTAACAGGAAGAATAATCATGAGTTACCCCCTAATCCGTGGCCATAACTCCAAATAACCATCTTTTAAACAGATCTAGAAAATATACCAGACCAAATCCTGAGCAGGAAATACAAGAGCAAGAAACACCATGATATTTTTTAGCCCAGATCAGCATATGGAGACAGAGATTTCTGCATACACCTGTATCCACAATGGGGATGGGGATCGGCTAGGAATGTGCCATGCATTCCTCATGAAAAGATTAGAGCAGTATAGAATTTTGAAGTTCACACATAGCACTTAAGAGAAATGTAGAAAAGTAAACAACAACAATAAGGTCTAAACAGGGGTAACTCACCCACATTCAAATATGGGGAGATGATATATGTGCCCCAGATGAACTACATAATCATTAGAGTTTGAAGACGGAGTCTCATCAGACAAAAGACTGATGAATGGTTCACCTATATCTTGAGGATTTTGAAAGAAGAATGAAAAGGGAGGAGGAGAGAAATTCTGTAGTAAGGAAAAAAAATGGAAGGAAAGGGAAATTATCTCCCATAATCAGGGAACACAAGGTAGATATTTATAAAAAACAAAGAAGAATATGATTCAAGAGTAAGTCTTATCAGGACTGGGTCCAAAAAAACAAGAATACATACATACACATTTGGGTAGAGAAATGCATTTCAACAGGGTAATAACAAAGAAAAGGGAAACATAATAAATTAGAATTTGAGGGTAGACTAAGGCAGGATTAGTTCTAAATAAAGCTCTAAATTTTTATACTGGAAGTGAAATGGAAACTGAAGGGAGTGTCCATTGCTTGGGGAATGACTGAACAAGTTATGGTAAATAGATATGATGGGATACTATTATGTTGTAGGAAAAAATGAAAGACATGATTTTAGAAAACCGTAAGAAGATTTATATGAAAAGAAGCAGCATCAAATGAGCAGGACTCATAGAACTTTTTTTTTTTTTGCATATAATGACTACACTATTGGAAATACAAAAAGAAAATTCAGAAATATCATGTTTTATTCCATAAAATCAAGTGGTTTTCAGGGATCCATAAATTAAGGACAAAAGGATTTTATATTTCATAAAAATTTTAGTCTAGTTTGAGAGTTTTATCCAGAGGTTATCTTTTAAAAATGGATAGAAAAATCAGTGGAACAGATTAGGTAAACAATATAAAAAGTATAAAACACAATATATAAAACATAAAAAAAGATTAGGTACATAGCATATAAAACAAATTAGCCTGATAGACTAGTGTTTGATAAAGTCAAAGATGACAACTACTGAAATGACTAAAATGAAGTTGTTGTTGCCACAACTAAACTCTAAGTTTTCATCTCTCTTGTGTTTGCTTCCCTGAGTTGGTAAGAATGAAAAAAGAAAGAACAGATCTTTCCTCATTTCACATCCTGCTTATGCTGTCTAGTGAGATAAAAATAAGTGGAAAATACATTAAATTGATTTCCCACTTTTCTGAATTCATTGCTAGCAAGTTCCCTACATAACTTTGTAATATCAGCAAAAATTTAATACTATGCCCATTTCTGCATTAGGAAAACAATAAGTATTCAGTAAATGTAGAGTTGGGATGATTATGAATCAATATAGCAGACATGGTACAAACTCAGCTTGGATCATTCTGGAATTCAAACATGATTGGAACTTTTGCCAAATCACCCTAACAAGCATCTGCTTACAATCAAAACTGAAGTTGTCAATCTACGAGTTGTTGTTTTTTGGGAACAAAAATAAAAATAAGTGAGAATTACATTCCATTTTATATTGAAAAAATAAAATGCCTTCTGTTGTATCAAAACACTACACATTCATTACTCTTCTACTTTTCAGCTGTGTATCAAATAATTCCATTATGTGTAACTATCAGCTCCTGATTCCCAACTCAGAAGCATCTGCTTTCCATTTTGCAAGGTACAAGATGTTTTGTTGATCAAAAGTTTCACTGGATGGTAAAGTGGGGAATTTTCATCTAGGAAATTGTGTTCACACACAAATATTTTATAGAAAAATTATGTAAACAATATAAAAATTAAATTTTATTTTGACCCAATTGTCATAAATTGTTAATAAAAAATCTAATTAACATATTTGAAATATGAAATGAAATCCTGTAAAATAGTATGATCATTTACTTAATTGTACCCCAAATAAACATAATTTTTTGGCAGAAGCAGAGTCAATGTGTGGAGTTTGTATGATTGTGACTGAGTGGATAGATCTGGTCTAGTGGCACTGATACAGTGTTGACTCTTGGTTGATGGACTTCACTTAGTAAATAACATGAACCACACAACTCTTTGAACAACTTGCTGATTATATTTCCTCAGTTCTGAGCATCCTTGACTTCTCTGTATCATTTGATATGGTTAACCTCTGTATCTTCTTGAATACTATCTGAGGCCTAGGTTTCTGTGACTGTTTTCTCTTGAGTCTTTATACTTGTTTGATTGCTTCTTCTTAGTGGCCTTTCCTAGATCATTGGCCCCATGTAGTTGATATACGACAAGGCTTTGTCCTAGGCCTTTCCTTACCTTTTTAGAATTTCTTACTTGGTGACATAAATAGCTCCTATGAATCTAATTATCAATTTTATAAATATGAATCAATGTATCTTACCTAGTCTCTTTTCTGATCTCTAGTACCACAGTACCACAATCAAAAGGACTAATTATATTGGTTGTCATAGACATGTCTCAAACTCTGCATATCAACAACTTAACTCATTTTCTTTTATAAACATATCCCTCTTTTGTACTTCTCTATTACTGTCAAGGGTACCAGGATCTTCTCAGATTTCCAGATTTATAACCTTGAAATTTTCCTTAGTTTTCAATTTTCCATAACTCCACTTATAAAGTACAACTTTTAATCATGCCATTTTGCCTCCACATGATCTCCTGCATCCATCTTCTCACTACTCATACAGCAACAACATCATGTTATGTCCTTATCACCTTTCACCAGGACTACTGCAAGGATTATTGATCTCCATCTCAGGTCTTTAATCCATCCTTTCTTACCTGATGAAAAGATTTTCCTCAAATTCAGGTTTAGCCATCCCAAGGCACAACTCAGTAAGTCCAATGGTTCCTAATTGCCTCTTCCCTATTACTCTATTGTGTATTTAAAACCATTTACAACTTGGTGCCAAACTACTTTTTAGACTCATACATTACTCTCTTGCTGGCTTTCTACTCAAACTGAACTGATGTTATTGTTTCTTCATATGACACACTACTTCTTGTCTTCAGCAAATTGCCATGGTGGTCTCTTATGACTGGAATAGACTCTTTATTCATCTCAATTTCATATCCTAACACCTAATGCTGTCCCTCCCTAAACTATTTATTTAGTTTTATTATCTATATCAATTTATATATACATTAATATTCATTAAT
Organism: Petaurus breviceps papuanus; assembly: GCF_028583685.1. Classification (NCBI taxonomy): domain Eukaryota; kingdom Metazoa; phylum Chordata; class Mammalia; order Diprotodontia; family Petauridae; genus Petaurus; species Petaurus breviceps. The sequence continues at coordinate 9,240,228 of NW_027186320.1, forward strand.
ATTATTTCAATTGTCCCTCCAACAGATTCAAGCTTGAGTGTAAGAATTCTTTTCCTTTTCCCCCTTCTCTCCCTTCATCTTATTCTTTTTCTTTCCTTCCTTTTTTCTTTCCTTACACCTTTCTTTTTCCTTATTCTTTCTTTCTTTCCTCCCTTCCTTCTTTGCTATAGCCCCAATATCTAGCACAATGCCTAGCATAGAATATACTATTCATTATCCAAATACAAAGGTACAGAATATAGACAGGGAAGAGAAATGATGAATAATATAATGCAAAGAAATACTCTTAGAGAAAGATGTATAAAAAGAAGAAAAACTCTTAAAATCAACAAGTTGATAGGAAAGAGAAGACAGACTATTTTTTAACAGATCACATAATAGGAATGAAAAGAGGGCCAGAATAAGATAACTAAATAAATATAGAAAAATAAGTGCATACATTTAATAAAACTCCAAGAAAAGGGGAAGGGTTAAGGAGGCATGTGTGTGTGTGTGTGTGTGTGTGTGTGTGTGTGTGTGATCAGTAGAAATAGATTAAACAAAATTAACCTCAGGGACAAGATACTGTATTAAAAGAGGAAGAACAATAGAAGTAACAGTCTTAAAGAGGAAACATATTAGCACAACAAGAGGAAAATAACAGTGTTTTTATTAAAAAAGAAAAGGAAAAATATTTCATCAAATAATGAGGAAATAAAGGAGAGCATCAAAAATTATTTTACCCAAATATATTTTGATAAGTCAAAAATCATAAAATATTCTGATTAATAAAAGATGGGTATAATTTATGTAACCCAGTAATAGAAAAAAAATATGGTGGCAAATGTGAACTTATAATAGGAAAGGAGGAGAGAACTTTTTAGGACTAGATGAATTTGCAAGTTAAATCTGTCAAAGATTAAAAGATTTATTCATTAAAGTATGACATAAACTGTTTGAAATAAAGGAAAAGAAGTGAATTTTCCCAACTTCTTTTTTCATAAATATGGCATTGAAACCTAAATCATGGTGCCATAAAGAAGACAATAAAAATTATTAACCAATATCTATAATGAACATTTGCACACAAAATATTAAAAATAATACCAGCAAATAAGTTATGATGATACATTTGCCATGGTGTCAATAAAAGGAAAAATACAAAAATAATACACTATTCATAAAAGAAGCATGATTATATTAATGTTGGTTGAACAGTTTTTCAATAACATTTTAACAGGAGTTTTGATTTTATCTAAAATAAAAATTCAGCATTTTATGTAATGGAAAGATTTTTAGTATCTTTCCCCAAAAAATTAGGGGTAAAGAAAACCTTTTACCACTATTAGTTATTCAACACAATGTTAATTAAAACACATTTTGTTTATTTATTTATTGATTTATTCAACACAGTGTTAATTAAAACACACAAAAATGAAATAAAATTTTATTTTTTGCATTTGAACCTATGGTATATCTAGAGAGATCTAGGGAGTCGACTAAAAATTGATTGAAACAATACATTCAGAAAATTTGCAGGGTAGAAAAAAATGAGAAAAAATAAAGAGAAAATTAATCTGAAAGAACAAACATCAAGAATGTCAAAGCAAATAATTAAAGTTAAAAAGGAAAGGGACTTACTAGTACCATCAAAAAGATTGCTATTAGTTAAAAATGAAGACCAATCAGGGAAACATATTCCATAACTCACAGAAAAAAAGCACATAAAGACATCAGCTACTAAAATGGATTAGCAATTTATATTGCACCTATTATGTGCCAGGGATGTATGAATGTTCAAGGAGAGCTAGCACCTCTGACCTGAGGGCTTGCTGAGCCCTTTTCAGAAACACTTATGGAGTCACCATGTCTAAAAGCCTACTTTGCTTTGCTACTTTTACTAATTGTTTGTCTTAGTGTGGCTTTGGTTACTTAGTTTGGTTCTTGGATTCTTTAGTGGGAAGATATTCCCCCAAAGAAAGGAGTATCACTGAAAGGAGAGGAAAGGCACCAAAAGAAGATGCTTATTTATCAGTTTGCTCCCAAAACATGCATTGCAATGAATAGTAATTTTCTTTGATAGAGGAAATAAAATGTTTCAAGATTGTAGAATCATATACAACAGTTGAAATTTTAGGGAAGAATACATTTAGAAGATTCAAAGTTCTAAACAAAGAAGAAGGGGATTATAATGCTTTAACAAAAAAAAATACTTACCAATGAAATGGCAAGCTCTCAATACCATTCCTTAGCACAATGAGGCACTTTACAAGAGTTGAGAGTACTACAAATCTTTACTATTTCAAGTAAAAAATGTTTTTTGCAATGTTTTTTCTAAAAGTGTATGCTTCAATATGTTTGATACATATGCTCTTTTTCTGCTACTCTGGAAAAATGAACATAAGTTTAATGCTTAATAGCAAAGTCAACTGGGCCACAAATTTAAAAATCTCATTTTATATAGAGTTATTTAATGTCCTTGTGAGAGATAATAATGGCAGCATTGATATTGATATAGTGTGCTCATCAAGGAACTCCAAGGAAATAGTAAATAGAAAATATTTAAGATTTGTAGGCCTGTTTTCAATTACTTTTCAAAATGCTGAATAGTAAGGTCATGTTGAATAGTAGATCTGTTTATTCTGTTTCAGACTTGTGACTACATTTTGTTAACTGAAGAAAGATTTGTTGATTTAATAGATTAATATAATTTGGAAGATTTAAAGACCATGCCATATAACCAAAATATATTGACCCTTATTTTTCTATTGTTCAAAATTATTTGTTAAGTTCCTATGAAATTTTGATAACATTTCTCAAGACATATTTCCAATGTCTGTTTCTATGACAAAATCAAATTATTTTTCATTTTACACTGTTCATGTATTTTATTGTGCTATTAAAATAAGTTTTCTATACATATTTTTATCACATTTACAGTATAGATGCATTAACTTGATTACATTTGAGGTAACTTGTCATAAAATATAACATTTAAATAAAATTAATAATAAAGTGACCTCACCTGGAAGTGCTTAGGATATTGTACATCTATAACTTTTCCCCCTACTCATACACACACACACACTCACTCACAGACACACACATTCCTCCCCCTTTAATTTTAAAACATTAACAAAAATCAGTTTCCTCTTTTCCACACTTTTAACCCAAATTAGGGGGAAAAAAGCAAAGAAAAACAAATTTCTTATAACAAACATACATAGTCAAGCAAAATAAATTCCCTCAATGACTATGCACATTCATGCATACATATGTGTATATATAAACACACACATATATATGTATTTGCGAATACACACTCTTTTATGTATGTGTCATTCTGTACCTTAACTCCATCACATATCTATGACAGGTATTATATTTCATTATCTATTCTTTAGAATTATGAATAGTCCTTCTATTGATCATAGTTCTAGAACTTTCAGGTGTCGGTTCTTATAGCATTGCTGTTATTGTATCTTTTTATGCTTGTATCATTCTTCATTAGTTTACACAAGTCCTCAAAAAGGTTCAGTTTTATAGTATTTATGTTATAGTATGAATTGTTTCTTTGGTTCTGCTTTCTTCACTTTGTAGCAGTTCACATAATAATTTCCGTGTCTTTTTTGAAAACATCTAGTTCCCACTTTCTTGCAACACAATAGTACTCCACATTCATATACTATGTTGTAATGGTAATGGGAATCTGAAGATCTTCCCTTCCCCTTAATAGGACAAATGAAATCACATGGAACCCACAGGGGGAGGAACTTGCTGAAAGAGTGGAGCAGAAAGGAGCAGGAGAGAGCCAGAACAACTGGAAGTAAGCAGTGTGGAGGCAGAGCAGCTAGTGTGATGTGAGTGAGAGAAGGGTCTTTTTGCTTAAAGGGTCCTGTTTTTTTTTTGAAGCCCTGACAGAGGGAAGGCTTGGGAATGTTGATGTTCACTGCATTGGTTATATGTACCAACTTCTTGGTTGCTATGATGGATTTCACTTTCTGGTATTGGGATTCAGCTTTCTGGTATTTGAATAAATGCTTTGGTCCTGTCTTCCATGTGGAGAGTCACAAATGTAACAACATTCTATGATTTACAAATACACTAGCATATTCATAGCTGCTGTGCCACTGTGAATATGTCATTGTCATTATGCATGTTTCATTTAATCATTATAAATAACGTTGTATTTCCTTAGTAGCTAGTTGTTTTGGGTTTGTTTTTTGACCACACCACAAAAACTGATACATACTCCCATTTATACATATACATGTATATAAGTGTATATATATATATATAAATATTTATACATACATAATAAATACATATGTATACAAAATAGAGAGAGCAAGAGGGGGAGAGAAAGAGACAGAGAAAGATACAGAGAGACAGAGACAGAGCAGGAAAGACTGAGAGAGGGGTGGGGGAGCACTTTTTTGGTGAAATATTTCCTGTTAAATCCAGAAGGTTAAGATCACAGCTCAACCACAGTGCAGATATCATGAACTGGACTGGTTTGAAAGTGGGAAACTCTCCCCGATCTCCCTCATGTTATTTCAAGGTTTCTCTTTTCTGTGGTTGTCTTTTGTTGCTGTTTTCTGTTTTGTTGTTGTTGTTGTTGTTTTTTATTTTCAGGTGCCAAGGTTGATTCCTAACATAGTTAGATTTTTACTCATGGCAACCTTAGAGACAAGTGTCTGCATATGTTGTAGCTAGCCAACTCAGCAGAGGATTTCTGAGAAACCAGGGTGCCTGGGAATAAGATGGATTTTGGACTTGGACTTAAAACTAGGACTAGGATCTATAGGGAATGAGCTAAAGTATGAATCTACCCTATTCCCTGCCCCCTCCCTCCCACCCTGGCATGAAACATAGACAAGAGAATTCATGCATTCATCTTGTTGGGGATTAAGTTTGTATATTTGTGATTATACCTTTTGATGTAAATATTCCTTTGAAAAATCTAACCCATCTGTTAGTGGTTAAGTAGACCTGGGGTACAGAGGTCCCTTACGCTTGACTGTACAACATTGATAGAGCTTGAAACAATTTGCAAAAGACCTAGATGCCCCCTTATCTTTCTTAATAGTATAAGAGTACACTTGGTGAGGGGTGAAAAATAGAATATCTATCTTTCAGGAAGTGGGTACCAGGTGTAATGCCATGCACAGAATATTTCCAGAAGAACTGCTACTGTGAACAGCTTTTTTAAGGTTCTGATTACTCAGTATAGTGATCACTCTATTCCATAACAAAAGAAAAACATGCATGGGAAATCAAGTTACAGCATTCACAATATTACAACTTATCACAGAAAATAACAATATAATATTCACAACATAGTCTCCAAGTAAAATAGTCACAGTCTTCCACTCATGGGGCAAAGTCTTGATTAACTCAGTCACTTATCAGTAACAATATCTCAAAGTACTCAAAATACAGTCGGTCACTTATTCAGCAAAGTCTTACTAAGTATCATACACAAAACCCTCCACCCCTTTGGTCACTAGTAAACTATAATTCCATAATTACTCAGTACCCAAGGAGAGGTCTTTTCATCTTGACTTGGGGCCTGTTCTCAGATTCCCTGGATCCCCTTCCATGGCCCCAGATTCTACCTGGATTCACCAGACTGTCACCTGGATTCAATGGCAGACAACTCCCAGTTCCTTGACCAGCTCTCTGGACAGGTCCTGTTCCACAGTGGCATTCACAGGGTCTGGTCCATGTCAGCTCCTTCACCATTTCTGCTCCAGGAAATTCAAGGCTCAACCAAGCCACAAGCAAAGTCTCACCATCCCAGTCATGATTCAGTCACGGGGCTCCTGGCTCCTGGGCTCTGGGGCTCCTGGCTCCAGATTCTGGGCTCCTGGGATCCTGTTCAGAAGCTCCACCACCATCACAAGTTCTCAGGACTCAGTTCTCCATTCTTCTGTAGCTGCTCTACCACCAAATCTCAGTCTCAAGGAAATTCTGACTGTGCCTCTCTGGGGCTTTTCTTATATACATAGTATTAGCTACTTCCTTCAGGCAACCCCTTCCTGTTACTGATGTAACAGAAGACAGGAGCTCATACCTTTCTGTTCCCCAAATCACAGGCTTGATCAGTCACTAAATGTTAAGTACCTGCTACTTTTGCCAAAATAAAGAGATCTTCAAATTCAAAATTACATTACCATTACACCAGGATAGTGATATATGTTTAATATCTATCCTCTATGTAAATGTATTTTCTATATATAATGCACATGGATATATACATATACACACATTCAAATAAGTATACACATATATATGCATGTGTATGTACACATATACACATATGTGTATAACATGTGAATGTACCTATATATGATGGATAGAGAGATAAAGTAACTTTTGATCTTTCTTTGTTCTCTTATGATTATCAGTAATGCATTGATATAGCCTGGTTAAAGTGGACATACTCTTTGTATAATTTCAAATTCTTTGCCAAAATAGTTCTATCTATTCACAGATGCACTAATAGCCCATTAATGTTCCTATTTCCCCATATGCCCATCAAAAGATGTCATTTTCATTTTTGACTTCTTTGATATGTGAGGCAGTATTCAAAATTGCTTTTATTGACATTTCCCTAAGTCCTAATTATTTCACTTGAAAAACATAGTAGTCAACACCCTCTGTGAAATTATAGTGTATTTTTATGTCCACTATTTGGTTAATTCATGCATGCTTCATTTATTTGTCAAGAATCTACTGGATGCCCAAAATAAGCTATATAATAAATTGTGCTGAGGTGCACAATAAATAGAAAGAATATTATTAACTTCCAGCTGGTAATTTCCTAGAGACTTTTGGGATGTCTTTGTAGGTTAGATGGAAGGACATGAGTCAGACAATAGTACAGAAAGAGTGGAGTGACTAGACATGGACAATGTGCCTTGGACTACATAGTTATGACTCACAAAAAAATGCCACCCCTTGGGAGGGGGAAAAACCCCTTCAACAACAGCAGGAACAAAAAAATTTACCTGTGATCAATCATTTAATAAACAATCATTTCTTAAGCACCTACTATGTAACACATCTATCCTAGGTTCTTTAGATACAGAAAACAAAAATAAGAATCCCTGCACTCATAACGTTCATCTGTTATCAAGTGAAACAAAATATAGATAACTAACTAATACAAAGTAAAAACAAAGAAAACTCCTGATAATACTAGGTAATTTCAGAGGTTGAAGATGATGATATATTAATAACTGGGAGCCATCTGTCAAGATTTTATATAGTTGGTGGTATGTGAAGTGAGATTCAAAGGAAATTAAGTATTGGAGGAGGCAGATATGAGAGAGTTTATTCCAAGCCTGGTAGAAAGCAGAAAGACATGGAGTCTTTGCACAGGATACTGTGTTTAAAGGATAGAAAATGGACCAGTTTGGTGAGATGACATAGTGGATGGCCACTTTACAATGCCATAACAAAAGCATATCTTCAAAGTCCATGATTCAAAGGGTCATGCAATAAGAACTGAACCACAATAAATTCAACAACATGTACTCCTAATACAAATAAACACTATTACATTAAAAATAATCAGAAATACTTGGGGACTATCTATAGCCTTTGCATTAGATTAATCTTTAGCTGGCATACTCCATTTCAGTAATGCTAAGTCCAAATATAATTCTTCCCAATAGCCCAAAATCCCAGGGTACAGGAAAAACTTTCAATACATAAAATCTTTATTAAAAACATTCAATACTTAATCATCTGCCATCCTTAAGGTCCATAGCTCCAAATCAGGCTGTTGTGATTAAAGATGGCTTCTTTATAATGCCTAAGTGGTGGTGGTGAGGGATTATTAAAGCATTTTTATTGTGATAAAGGAAAAAACCATCATCATTATTAGTTTTTTATATACATTTTTAAAGTTATTGATCCTTACCTGCTCTGTAAAGTAGACAAAATTCTGTGGAAGAAAATTTTTGATACTCTATAAAAGGAATCCTTTTGAGTAGTTATGTATGTACCACCTATTATATATGAGAACTTTTAAGAGTTAGTGATGGAAATAAAAATGGAAAAGCAAAGCAAAGCAAATCAAATCATTGTGGTCTTTTCATTCTCACAGTCTAAAATGATTTAGGATATATAGGTGTGCATAGAATTAATTATGGCACAAAACACGTGAAAAATTCATAAGAGAGATGCAAAATGTGCTAAGAGGTTTCAGAGGAGGAGGACATTGTTTCTGTCTGAAGCCATCATGAAAGTATTTTCAGAATGGTACACAGTGATGGTTCTTAAGGAATTTGGATATTTTGACTAGGTAGTATAGCAATGATAGGGATTGAACTTGTAATTTTTATTGGTATAAGTTATCCCAGGTGAGAAATATCAGTTTATCAGTGCAAACTGACATCTGTATAACTTACTGTTTTATAGAGTTGATTAGAGCACTGAAATTTAAGCCATGTACTTACACCTTCATCTTGACTCAGAGACCAGTCTCAGTGGAGGCCATTACTTTTCAACAGTAGAGGACATTGCAAATGCAAAAAAGTGAAATGAGCAAATCATGTGTCTTCTCAATCTTTTAAACAATATTTAATAAATTTTCACAATTTTCCAATTTTCTTTTTTAATACTACCTTAAATTAGTATGCTTTATATCACCAAAGGAGAAGAATATGACTTTATGACTTTTATAGTATAAAGATAGATAAGAGAACATATTCCTTACTTTCCTCCTCCAATTCACAAAAGCACTCAATAAACAAAGAAATAAAATAAACCATTAACACCTCTGATGCCTGACTTATTCCCAACATTTTTCACATAAATTTTCTAACAAGTTTAACATATTAAATTGCCAATTTTTATTTTAAATGACAGCACATATTTCCTCTTCTCTATATTTCTCAACACTTTCAAAACCTGTGTTTATAAATTAACAGTTTGTGCATTTTTTGCTACCAGCTGTTACCTTTAGTGTTATTTTGGGATCATGTATTATTATGTGCAGAAGACTGTCACATTTTATGTAAAAATAAAGAAAAGCAATGACAAAAAGTTTTAATAGAAATACATTATCAGTCACATGGCCTAAAATATAAAATACCAATTCTGTTTGTTGGTACATCCAAATCCCATTCTCAGGTTGGTTATTTTGGAGTAATGACTAGTTACCTTGCTCAGGTAGCATCAGTACACCTAGATACAACATGGTTCCAAGAATTATTCATTCAGTTAATCATTAAGTCTTACTGACTATCAACATCTGCCTAAGCAGTGGTACTTTCAGCAAATACAGAATATTAGCTTTTCCCATTGTACCATCTTGTATATGGATATTGTTGGTTGACATAACAGAAAGCACAGTCAATTACTGTGATAACTTTTTAAAAAAATCATCCATGTAATATTAAATTCTATTTATTTTTTACTAAATATTCACATGATTTAATATTCCTAGATCATACTCCAGCTGTTAACCAGGGGAAGAACAATCAAAATGTTGTGAGTTGTAGGAAGCATGCACTTTGATGTTGAAATACTTATTTCTTTGTTTTTCCAAGTGGGCACAACTTAAATGGACAATTGAAAACCAAATGGTTTATGAATAAAGAATTATATCTGTAATATATCAATTATAGTTTTTTTAGAGGGTGCTGGGACAATATTTTCTTGGGAGCTCTGAAATTATTGTAAAGTCATTCATTACCTGTCAGCATATAGATATACTATAAGAAGAAAAACCGAAATCTGAATATAGTTATTTCAGTGGTGTCTCCCTTCTTCCTGGACTATGAACCACTAGGGACCTGAAATATTCTGGGGTACTCTTCCTCTAACCAGGTTAAAATGCAATTGGGAAATGCTTAACAAAATAAATGAAAATCCATAAAATATAGATGTTAATTTGAGTTTTCTTAAGTCAACAAGTAGGCCCCAAATATCCCTTTATATTTTAGTTTGTTTTACTACTTTAGGCCAGTTTAGGACTATAATCTTAGAACATAGTGGATCCATCAAATCTTAATCATGAGTTCAGAAATTAATGGGGGCATAGAGCTAATGGACATTGTAGAAAACATATATTTGAGTGGTGAAGGAAAGATGGCAGACTAAATTCAGGGAATCACCTGAACTCTCCCAAATTCTCCTCCAAACAACATTAAAATAATACCTCAAAATAAATTCTGGAGTGGCATAATTACCAAAAGGATGGGGTGGAATAATTTTCTAGCCAAAAACAACTTAGAAGGTCAACAAGAATAACTTTTCTCACTAGGTTGAAAGTGAAACACAGTCCAGCTCACATTGCCTCAGGCAAGCAAGCAGTGAGGCCCTGGGCCCTTGCATCAGGCAGATTGTAGCCAGTCATACCCTACACAAGCCATCATCAGGCTTTGGGGGGTGACTGAATATCCTCAGTGGCTTCTGGAGCTCTCAGCATATACAGTACGGCAGGAGTGAACAGCTCATCAGAAGGCCATTACATAAGGTTCTTTGCTGGCTCTAGCTCCAGTATTCTGTTACCTTGTCCACACACAGTTCTGGGTCACAGAAATAGGGGAAGGAGGAATACTAGGACAAGCAGGGACACTGATCATTGTCCATGTGTTATAAAGTGTGTTGGTCATTCACAGATGGGAGCACAGACAAAGAGAAACTTGACCACACCTTACTTCTCATTAGATCATCACTTTGGAAAAACTGAAATTTACAGACCACCCAAACTAGCTGTGAACACAGTAGCACAAAAAACCCTTGAACTTTGGAACATGTCCCTTCCACCTTGGGATCAGAGCACAATTGTAACATAAAATTAAAAGTCTATTTAAAAAGATAGGAAAAATATAAACAATCATTGATAAAAGAATTTGACCACAGAAAGTTACTACAGTGAAAGGGAAGAGCACAACACAAACTCAGAAGATGTCATTGAGATCAAAGAAATTACAATGCAAAACTTCAAAGGAAAACAGGAATTGATTTTAGACCCTGCAAGAGCTCAAAAAAGATTATAAAATTCAAATAAGAGATGCAGAGAAAAAAGGGGTAAAGAAAAAAAAAAGTGATGCAAGAGCCAACAGTGTGATAATGGAGGCACACATGCAGAAACACACACACACAATGTAAAATAACACCTTTTAAAAAAAGAAGAGACCAAATATTAAAAGAGGCACAACAATTCACTGAAGAAAAGAACACCCTAAAATGTAGAATTACCCAAATGAAAAAGTCAGTAAAAAAAGTTAATTGAAGAAAGTGATTACTGAAAAACTGAAATTGGGCAAGTGGAAACTAATGACTTCCATCAAGAAACAAGAAATCAGAATTGAAAGAAAAAAATAGAGAAAAAAAAACATGATGAATCTCATTGAGGAAAAAAAATACACGACCAGAACATAGGTCTAGGAGAGATGATTTAAGAATTATGGACTACCTGAAAGTGATGGGGAAAAAAAGCTTTAACATAATATATTTTTATATTTTTTTATTTTTAAACATTTGATTTTAATACTTTGAATTCCAGATTCATTCCCTTTCTCCCTTGTCTCCGACCCTTACTGGGAAAATAAGCAACTCAATATAGGTGGTACATGTGTAGCTACGCAAAACATTTCCATAGTGGATATATTGTAAAAGATTGACTATATTTCCCTCCCTCCTATCCCACCTCCCACTTATTCTATTCTCTACTTGGATCCTGTCCCTTTTCAAAAGTGGGAACTTCCAGCTTCCCTCTCCCCCAGCCTGTCCTCTCTTCCATCATCCCCCCTCTCATCCCCTTCCTCCCTACTCTCCTGTAGGGTGAGATACACTATTTAGTGTGATTGTCATTTCCTCCCTAAGTTAAATTCAATGAAAATAAGATTGGCCCATTCCCTTTTGCCTTCCTGCTCTTCCCCTCCATTGTAAACATTTTCCCTTGACTCTTCTATGTGAGATCGTTTACCCCATTCTGTCTCTCCCCATCTCCTCTCATGATATTCATCTCTCACCTCTTAATTTCACCTTTAAAGTATCATCCCTTCCCATTAAATTGGTCCTGTGCCCTCTATCTATGTATACCTGTACATATATCTACACACATTAACATATGTATTCATATACCCATAACCTTCCTATATAGACATATATATGTATGTGTGTGCATGTGTATACATGCACATTTCTTTTTCCTTCAATTATTCTCATTATTGAGAAAAGTTTCATAAGTTACAATTATTGTTTTTCCATGTAGGAATGTAAATAGTTCAACTTTGGTAAGTCCCTTATGATTTTTTTCCCCTGTTTACTTTCTCATGGTTCTCTTGCTTCTTGTCTCTGAATATCAAATTTTCTATTCAACTCTGTTTTTTTTTTCATCAAGAATGCTTGAAAGTAGGGGCGGCCAGGTGGCGCAGTGAGTAAGAGCACCAGCCCCGGAGTTGGCCACAGATACTTAGCACCCACACAAAAAAAACTGGATGCGTAACCTTGAGCAAGTTGCTTAACCCCAATTGCTTTAAAAAATAAAAGAATGCTTGAAAGTCATTTATTCCACTGAATGACCATAATTTCCCCTGAAACATGATACTCAGTTTTGCTGGGTATGTTATTCTTAGTTTTAATCCCAGATCCTTTGACCTCCAAAATATCATATTCCAAGTCCTTTGATTCCTCAGTGTAGAAGCTAGCAGATCCTGGGTTATCCTGATTGTTTCCACAATATTGAAATTGTTTCTTCCTGGCTGCTTGTAATATTTTCTCCTTGATCTGGGAATTCTGGAACTTGGCTATAATATTCCCAGGAGTTTACTTTTTGGGATCATTTTCAGGAGGTGATTGGTTGGATTCTTTCAACCCCTATTTTGCCTTCTGCTTCTAAAACATTAGGGGAATTTTCCTTGAAAACTTCTTGAGGGATGATTTCTAGGTTCTTTTTTTGATCATGGCTTTCAGGTAGTCCAATAATTTTTAAATTATCTTTCCTGGATCTATTTTTCCAATGAGATATTTCACGTTGCCTTCTCTTTTTTCATTTGTTTGGATCTGTTTAATAGTCTCTTGATTTCTCATAAAGTCACTAGCTTCCATTTGTTCCAATCTAATTCTGAAGGAATGATTCTCTTCAGTGAGCTTTGGAGATTCTTTCTTTTTATCTGGGAAATTTGGCTTTTTAAGGCATTCTCCTCATTGCCTTTTTGAGCCTTTTTTGCTATTTGAGTTAGTATATTTTTTAAGGTGTTATTTTCTTCAGTCAGGTTGTTGACTCTCATTTTATAATTTTCTTGCATCATTCTCGTTTCTCTTCCCAGTTTTTCCTCCACTTCTCTTATTTGGTTTTCAAAATCCTTCTTAACGTCCTCTGTGGCCTGTAACCAGCTCATATTTTTCTTGGAAGTTTTTGGTTCAGGAATTATGACTTCACAGTCTTCTTCATGTTCCATACTTGGATATTTTTATCTCGGAAATAGGAGTGTAAAGTTGGATTGCTTTGCTTGGTTTGCTTCCTTTGCCTGCTCATGTTGCCACTCGATGACTTGATTTTTGAGCTTTTTGCCACAGTAGGACTCTACCACTGGACAGGGGAGCTTCATCCCAATCACTGGGGTTTTCTCAGATGCCAAAGGTATTAGTTGGATGCCTTCTCTGAAGCTTCCACATGCTCTGGCAATCTGGTCACACACCCCAAACCTCCACCATAGACAGCAATCCATATCCAAGCAGGTTAAAGCAAGAGTGATTACACCTCAGACTGGTCGCTTGGTCCCCCTACATTCTGCAGGCCAGGAGCTGAAGTTCCTCTGCTGCTTCTCCCTCCAGGGGATAATGGCCAACCGCAATCCCAAACTCCTAAACTACTGGCTCCCAAAGTCCACACTGGACTGACCTCTCACTTTGTCCTTAGTATGTAATGGTTGATAATTCTGGCAACTGCCACTGCTGCTCGTGATCTGAAGTCCCTGCAGCTGGCGGCTGGTCAGGCCTACCCTGAGGCTAAAACCTCAGCTCTTGCTGGGCTTGGCTCAGCTCCCAGAGTACTAGGCTCAACTCCCAGAGTACTGGGCTGGCCACTTCCTGCTGGCCTACTGGGCTGTCTTCAGTGGGAAGTTAGCTTCTCTGTCTCATTTTGTGAGTTCTATAGTTCCAAAGTTTGTTCAGAGTCACCTTTTACATGAATTGGGGGAGGTGGGAACCTTAGCCTCTTGGTGCTCATTGACTCTGCCCCCTTTCACATAATTTTTCAAGAAATTATCAAGGAAAACTTCACTGATATTCAAGAAGTAGAGGACAATACAGAAATTGAAGGAATATACTGATAATATCCTGAAGATAACCCCAAATGAAAACTCACAGGAATACTAAAGCCAAATTCCAGACCTCCCAGGTAAAGGAGGAAATACTGCAAACAGTCAGAAAGTCACAATAAAAATAGTATGGTGCCAAAGGATTATACAGAATCTATATTAAAGGATGTGAGGGCTTGGAATATTTTCTACAAGACAAAGGAGCTAGGATTACAACCAGGAATCCCCTGCCCAGAATAACTCAATATAATCCTTCAGGGGAAAAAAATGACTGTTTAATGAAATAGAAAATTTTCAAGCATTTCTGATGAAAAGACCAAAGTTTGATAGAATATCTGACATTCAAACATAAAACTCAAGAGAAATATAAATAAGTAAACATGGAAGAGAAATCTTTAGGTACTCAATAAGGTTAAACTGCTTGCATCCTATATGAAAAATGATACTGATAAATTATAAGATTTTTTTCCTTTATTGTGGCAGTTGGGAGTGTGCACAGAAAGAGAGCATGGATTATTATGGGATTATATCCAAAAAAAGAAAAGTTAAGGGATGAGAAAAAGGCATATGTTTGTAGAAAGGGGAAGGAAGAAGTAGATTGGGAAAAATTATCTTATATACAAAGGCACGAAAGAGCTTTTACAGTGGTAAAGATGATATGTGGGTGGTGGGCACTGCTTGAACCTTACTATCACTTTAATTGGCTAAAAGAAGAAATAATATAGACACTCAGTTGGATATAGAAATATATCTTACTCTATAGGAAAGCACAAGGAGTAAAGAATAAGAGAAGGGGCAGTTATCAAAGAAAGGGTGAATTGGGTGAGCTGAAGGTCAGAAACAAAATGCTTAAATTATATTTGTGATATATCACACAGATATGAAGTATTTCTTACACATATCCAAGATTATAAATACTAATCAAGTCAGCCTTTCAAATTTATGTTATCTAGCATAATTTCCTTTTTCCCCTTCTTTCTTGTCACAATTTTATATAATACTTAAAAGATGAATCACTTTTTTCTTTTTTTTTGGAGGGCAGTTGGGGTTAAGTGACTTGCCCAAGGTCACATGGCTAGTTGTGTATGTGTGTTAAGTGACTGAGGTCAGATTAGAACTCAGGTCCTTCTGACTCCAGGGCCAGTGTTCCATTCACTGTGCCACCTAGGAGATGAATCATTTTTAATGTGCCATGTTGTCTTGTCAATTCAGCTGATAAAAGAGCATATCATTCTAGTCAAGCTTTACTTTGGCACAAAGTTTGAATGCCAATACTCAGAAGTCAGTAAGACTGCCCAATCTACTATGAAAAGAAGTAATCTTTCAGTAAAATAAATGTACAACTGAATAAAATAATGTCTTTTTATTTACTTTGCTATCATTCTTAATTTTCTGCACCACAGTGGTATTGAATTATGTTAATGCATTAATTTCACAATATATTTAATGAATGACACTTTCTCCTGTTTTTGGAGATCTATTTATTTGAGTAAATAGTGAGTATGAACACTGAATCCAAAAGTATGACACTTGTACAAAGAAATGCCATTCATTTTATTTATTTATTTCCTTTTTGAGGGGCAGAGGGCAGGGCAATTGGAGTTAAATGACATGCCCAAAGTCACACAGTTAGTAAGTGTTTAGTGTCTAAGGTTGGATTTGAAGTTAGGTCCTTCTGACTCCAGGGCTGGTACTCTACTCACTGTGCCACCTAGCCTACCCAATGCCATTTATTTTAAACGTGACATGGAATTTGGAGACAGATCATAAGACATATTTCTGCTTTTTAGATTCTTTAGAAGAATTGGCTCTTAAAATAAAATTTTGTATTTTAAGGGAAGGTGAAAAAATGTTTTTCACTTAATATTTTATATTGCAATTATATGTAAAATTACATGTAAAATGATTTTTAATAGTTTTCAAATAGTTTTAATAGATTTCACTTTTATAAGATTGATTCCAATTGTTTTCTCCCTCCCTTCCTCCACTAGCCTCTCCTCCAGATGGCAAGCAATCTGATACAGAATATACAATGTACAATTATATCAAACCTTTCAAACATTAGTCATGTTGTAAAAGAAGATTAATAACAAAAGCGAAAAACCACAAGAAAAAAAATGCCACAACAAAAAAGAGAAAATATTATGCTATGATTTGCATATAGACTCCAAAGTTCTTTATTTGGATGTGGATAGCATAATCCATCATGAGTCTTTTAGAGTAATTTTAGATCATTTTAATTGCTGAGAATAGCTAAGTGCCTCTAAGTTGATCAACACACAATTAGCTGTTATTATGTATAATGTTCTCCTGCTTCTGTTCACTTCACTCAGCATCTTTCCAGGTTTTCTGAAACCTGTCAGCTCATCATTTCTAATAGGACAATAGTATTTCATTACATTCAAATACCACAACTTGTTCAGCACACCCCACTTGATAGGAATTCCCTCAATTTCCAATTCTTTGCCACCACATAAAAAGCTGTGATAAATATTTTTGTAAATGTGGGTCCTTTTCCCTTTTTTATAATAGGCGAAGCAGTGGTATTTCTGTATCAAAGGGTATGCATAGTTTTATAGCTCTTTGGGCATAGTCACAAATTGCTCTCCAGAATGTTTGGATTCACAACTCAACCAACAATCCATTAGTGTTCCAGTTTTCCCACATATCCAACATTTATAATTTTCCATTTTTGTCATAATAGTCAATCATTTCCCTTTTCTCCCATATTAGCAATCTAATAGGTGTGAGGCAGTACCTCAGATTTTTAAAATAATGTTCATTTCTCAAATCAATAATGATTTAGTGCAGTTTTTCATATGACTTTTTGTAGCCTTAATATATTTTTTTTAATCTGAAAACTGCTGGTTCATATTCTTTCACCATTTACCAAGTGAGGAATGACTTGTATTCTTATAAATTTGACTCAATTTTCTGTATATTTTAGAAATGAGGTCTATTAGAAAAACTGGCAATAAATTTTTTTTCACAGCTTTCAGCTTTCCTTCTAATATTGGTTGCATTAACTTTGTTTGCTAAACCTTTTTTAATTTAATGTAATCAAAATTATTAATTTTGCATATCATAATGTTATTTATCTCTTGTTTGGCCATAAATTCTTCCCTTCTCCATAGATCTGAACAGGTAAACTATTCCTTGTTCTTTTAATTGACTTATAGCATCACCTTTTATGCCTAAATCATGTACCCATTTTGAGCTTATGTTGGTTTGTACCACTATCTATAAAATGTTGGTCTATGCTTAATTTTTTTTTTAAGCAATTGGGGTTAAGTAACTTGCTCAAGGTTACCCGGCCAGTTATTTCTGGGTGTGGTGCTGAGTGTCTGAGCCCGGGATTCGATCTCCAGGTCTTCTCAACACTGGAACCGGTGCTCTTACTCGCTGAGCCACCTGGCCGCCCCTATGCTTAATTTTTGCTATATTATTTTCCAGTTTTCCCAGCAGTTTTTGTCAAATAGTGAGTTCTTGTTTCAGAAGCTGGATTCTTTCGGATTATCAAACATTAGGTTACTATAGTCTTTGACTACTGTGTCTTGTATAGCTAACCAATTCCAATGATCCACCACTATTTCTTATCACATACCAAATAATTTAATGATGGCTACTTTACAATAAAATTTTTGATCTGGTATGGTTAACTCACTTTCTGTTGTACTTTTTTCATTAAATCTCTCCATATCCCTGACCATTGGTTCTTCCAGATGAATTTTGCTATATTTTTTTCTAGCTCTATGAATTAATTTTGGTAGTTTGATTGGTATGCCACTGAATTAGTCAATCAATTTAGGTAGAATTGTCATCTTTATTATATTAGGTTGGCCTACTCATGAACAACTGCTTTCCCCCCAATTATTTAGATCTGTCTTTATTTGTGTGAGAAGTGTTTTGTAATTGTGTTCATATAATTCCTTGTCTTGTCTTGGCAGGTAGACTTCCACATATTTTATATTGTCTACATTTATTTTAAATGGAATTTCTCCTTCTCTTGCTGTTAGAGTTTGATAGTAATATAGAGAAATGCTGATTATTCATGAGGGGTTTATTTTATATCCTACAAATGTGCCAAAATTGTTGATTATTTCAAGTAGTTTTTTACTTGATTCTCTACAGTTCTTTAAAATACCATCATATCATCCCCAAAGGGTAATAGATTTGTTTCCTCATTGACTATCTTACTTTCTTCAATTTCTTTTTCTTTTCTTATTTCTAAAGCTATCATTTGTAGTACAACATTGAACAACAGTGGTGATGATTGATATGTTTTTTTTTCACCCCTGATCATTTTTGGGAAAGCTTCTAGTTTATTCCCATTATATATAATGCTTACTGATCGTTTTAGATGAATATCAATTATTATTTTAAGAAAAACTCCATTTATCACTATGGTCTCCAGTGTTTTTAATAGGAATGTATGTTGAATTTTGTCAAAAGATTCTTTGGCATCTATGAAATAATAATATGATTTCTGTTAATTATGTTATTGACATGGTCAATTTTCAGCCATTTCTCCTAATATTGAATCAGCCCTCCATTCCTAGTATAAATTCCACCTGTTCATAAAGTATGATCCTTGTGATATGTTGTTGTAATTTGCTTGCTCATATTTTATTTAAATTTTTTACTTCAATATTTATTAGGGAAATGGATTTAAAATTTTCTTTCTCTGTTTTGGGGCTTCCCAGGTTAGGTATCAGCATCATATTGGTATCATAAAAAGAATTTGGTAGGATTCCTTCTTCACTTGTTTTTCCCAATAGTGTATACAGTATTGAAATTAATTATTCTTTAAATGTTTGGTAGAATTCATTTTTAAATTCTTCTAGTCCTGGAGATTATTCATGGGTGGCTTGCTCAATCTTTTTCCTGAAATTGGTTATTTATTTTTTTTTTAATTTCCTCTTTTGTTAATCTGGGAAATTTGTATTTTTAAAATATTCATTCATTTTACTTAGATTGTCAGATCCATTGACCCACATTTGAGCAAATTAGCTCCTAATTATTGGTTTATTTTCCTCTTCATTGGTGGTGAATTCATTTTTTTAAATTTTGTTACTGGTAATTTGTTTTTCCTTTTTTCTTTTTTTTTTTTAAATCAAATTAATCAAAGGTCTCTATTTTATTGTTGTTACTGCTGTTCTTTTTCATAAAACCAGCTTTTAGTTTGATTTACTAATTCAATAGTTTCTTAATTTTAATTTGACTAATCTCTCCTTTGATTTTCATAATTTCCAATTTGGTATTTAATTAGGGATTTTAATTTGTTCTTTTTCTTGCCTTTTTAATTGCATGCCCCATGCATTGATGTCCTCTTTCTCTATTTTATTCCTGCTAGCAATTAGAGATACAAAATTTCCCCTTAGAACTGCTTTGGCTGCATCCCATAAGTTATAAATTTTGGTATAATGTCTCATTATTGTCATTCTCTTTGATAACATTATTGATTGTTTCCATGATTTGTTTTCTGAGCTGCTTATTCTTTAGGATTAGATTATTTCCCAATTAATTTTTATTCTCTCTTTCCATGGGACTTTTTTTTTTACAAACATTTTATTTTTGCATCATGATCTGAAAATGATGCATTTAATATTTCTGCCTTTCTACATTGGATTGTGAAGTTTTAAGGTCTAATACATGGCTATTTTTTGTGTAGGTGCCGTTTATTGCTGAATAAAAATGGTATATTCCTTTATATCCCCATTCCATTTTCTCTAGAGGTCCATCATACCTATCCTTTCCAAAACTCTATTCACCTACGTAATGTCATTTATATTTTTTGTGATTACAGTTATCTAGTTCGGAGAGGGTGATGTTGAAGTCCTCCACTAATAAAGTTTTGCTTTCTAGTTCTTCCTGTAACTCAACTTCTCCACTAAGAATCTGAATGCTATACAACTTGGTGCATATATGTTTAATAATGATATTATTTCATTGTCTATGGTGCCATTTAGTAGGATGAAGTTTCCATCTTTATCTCTTTTAATTAGATCTATTTTTGATTTTGCTTTGTCTGAGATTAGAATTGTTACCACTGTTTTTTGTTTGTTTTATTTTTACTTCAGTTGTAGTATAATATGTTCTTCTCCAGTCTTTTACCTTTACTCCATGTCCATCTCTGGGCTTCAGATGTGTTTCTTGTAAACAACATGTTGTAGGATTCTAGTTTTTCATCCACTTTACTATCTGGTTCTATTTTATGGGGGAGTTTATATCATTCACATTCACAATTATGATTACTATGTCTTTTTATCCTTCCTTTTCCCTCTCCTGTTTATTCTTTTCTCTCTCCTTTCACCATTTCCCTCCTTACCAGCTTTTTGTTCCTGATCACCACCTCCCTCAATCTACCCTGCCTTCTTTCTATTAGTTCTATTCCCTTTTCTTTCCCTTTTCCCCAACTACTCCTTCCCTCCCTTCTGCTTTCCTTTCTACCCACTTCCTTCCTTTTTTTTCCCCTTTTTTCCTACTTCCCTATGGAGTAAGAGATTTCTATAACCAATTGAATGTGGAAGTTGTTGCATCTTTTGATGCAAATCTGCAGAAAGTAAGGTTGAAACAATGCTCATCTCCCCTCCCTTCTTTACCTCTATTCTAATGTGTCTTGGTGCCTTTTCATGTGATGTAATTTACCGTAATCTGCACCCCCCTTCCCTCTTCCCCCAGTTCAATCTTTTTTTTTACCCTTTAATTTTTTTATATCACCACATCAAAATCAGCTTGAATGAACACCCTATGACTCTGTATAAACCTTCTAACTGTCCTAATAAAGATACAACTCTTTAGAGTTGTAAATATCATATTCCTGTGGAGAGATGTAAACAGTTTAACCTCATCACAATATGTTATTATTTTTTTCTTCCTTCTTCACCTTTTTATGCCTCTCTTGAATCTTGTGTTTGAATATTGAATTTTCACCTCAGCTCTGGTCTTTTCATCAGTAATGCTTGAAAATCCCCTATTTCGTTGATTTTCTATCTTTTCCCATTAAAGATTATGCTCAGTTTTCCTGGGTAGGTGATTCTTTTTTTATAATCCAAGTTCCTTTGCCCTCCAGAATATCATATATCAAGCCCTCTGATTCTTTAATGTAATTGCTGCTAATTCCTGTGTAATTCTGATTGTGGTTCTATCATATTTAAATTGCTTCTTTCTGACTGCTTGCAGTATTTTCTCCTTGTAGAATTATGAAATTCTGCAATTTGGCTATAATATTTCTTAAAGTTTTCATTTTGCAATCTCTTTCAGGAGGTGATCTGTGAATTCTTCCAATGACTATTTTATCCTCTGATTGTAGAGTATCAGGGCAATTTTCTTTGATAATTTCTTAAAAGATGCTGTAGAGGTTATTTTTTTTTATCATGACTTTCAGGTAGTCCAATAATTTTTAAATTATCTCTCTTAGATCTATTTTCTAAGTCACTTATTTTTCCAATGATTGATTTTACATTTTCTTCTACTTTTCATTTTTTTTGAATTTGTTTGAGTGATTCTTGATGTCTTCCAGAGTCATTAGCTTCCACTTGCCCAATTTAAGTTTTTAAGGAATCATTTTCTTCAGTTAGCTTTTGTTGCTGTATTCCCATTTTTTAAATTCTACTTTTTTGGACTTATTTTCTTCAGTGGATGTTTGTTTTTCCAATTTGGCCAATTGTATTTTTGAAGGAATTAAGTTTTTTTTTTCATTTTGTTCTTCCTTTTACAAGCTATTTACTCTCTCTTGCATGCCTCTCATTTCCATGCCCATATTTTTCTACCTTTCTTATTTGACTTTTAAAATCCTTGTTGAGCTCTTCCAAGAAGACTTCTTGGGCTTGAGACCAATTTATATCCTCCTTTGAGGCTTAAGAAGTAGGTATATTGACCAAGTTATCCATTTCTGAATTTGTGTTTTGATCTTCCCTGTCATCATTTTGACTTTCTATGGTCAAGATTCTTTTTTGCTTCTTGCTCATTTTTTTGCACTATTTCATCACTTTTAAAGTTGAATTCTCCTCCTGTGGTACTGTGAGCAGTGTTCCAAACTTTTCATATTGGAGGACTGGGGACTCATCACTGGCTTTGTGTGGTGGAGCCCCAGGTGATGGTGCATTGTTTACTAGGCTGGGGTGTCCTAGCCTAGCCATGCCTGATGTTGTCTGGTTTCTGGGGTGGGTAACTTGCCTTTTCTGTGGGGATGGAGGTCTCATAGCTGATTTGCTGTGCCACTAGTCTGCTGAGTCAGAACCAAGGGGCCTCCATTGCTAATCTGTGCTGGGGCTAAGAGCCTTCCATTTGTTTTCATGGAAACCATCTCCACTTGGCTGTGCTCCTCTTTTAACAAAGTGAAACAACTTTCTTAATGTCCTTTCAAGTTATTTTATGCTGGAAATTGTTTCATTCTGTCTTTTTGTAGGTTCTGTTGT
Organism: Petaurus breviceps papuanus; assembly: GCF_028583685.1. Classification (NCBI taxonomy): domain Eukaryota; kingdom Metazoa; phylum Chordata; class Mammalia; order Diprotodontia; family Petauridae; genus Petaurus; species Petaurus breviceps. The sequence continues at coordinate 9,262,915 of NW_027186320.1, forward strand.
TCCAGAATCCATTTAAAGATTTGATTTAATATTGTCTCTGAGGGAAACTAAGGGGAGTTCACACATATTCCTGGCTACTCTCCACTATCTTGTCTCCACCCCTCCAAATAAGTTTTTTTTAAAGACAAGGAAATGATCAACTGAGAAATGACACACAAGGGGAAGAAGCACATAGCTCAGTAGAGCTTCCTAAGTAAAAGAAAGAAGTGTCTCTTGGGATATTTATAGAGTTTAAATGCTCTTTAAAAATGGTTTTGGTTTCTCAACATGAGATATATTAAGTAACTTTTGTCATAGCTTCAAATTCAAGTGATGTTTAAAGAAAAACTTCATCCATGTGCTTCTGAATGTTTCATTTAATGTTGTTTTTCATGAACTATGTGTGAGGAATGTCCCTAAGTATCCCTGAATTCCCTCCCCCTTTATTTTTCCCTCTAAATCTTGAAGTCATATTTTGTCCATATTTGTTCCAGTCAAGTCTGGAAGAACATAAATATATTTCTACTTTAAGAACTCATGGGGTTAGAATGAGTCTGAAATATGCCCTGTGATAGAAGCTTTGAATATGCATGATTAAAAAAAATTATACTAGAACCTGTTGGAGCTATGATTTTCACTTTTTTATTTGCAAATTTGTCAAATGGGTGGAAGGATAGGGTTTCTGACAATTTTATTTTGGTATCATTTCTGTTTTTTGGTGCATCAGCAAAATTATGCATGCCTAATTTTCCCCAGGTAAAGTTTAAAGAAGTTACTTTTTGGAATAAAAGCCTATTCATCCTCTACTCAGAGATGTATTAGAGGTACTATTTTCTATACAATTTGTTGTTGTTGAGTCATTTCAGTTATGTCTGATTTTCTTGTGACCTTATTTGGAATTATCTTGGCAAAGATAATCTACTATCTTGCCATTTCCTTCTCTAGCTCATTTTACCCATGAACTAAGGCAAACAAAGTTAAATGAATTGCTCAGGGTCACATTAGTAGTGCCTGAGGCCAGATTTAAACTGAAAATAAGTCTTCCTGACTCTTGGCCCATCATTGTCCACCATGCCACCTAGCTGCCTCATATATAAATATACACGCATGTATAAGCATTTGTATTAGCGAACATACTAGAACACAGAGTGGTCTGCTAGCACAGGTTCTTTGATCTCCTTTTCTAAAGGAAGACAGCTTTAAAGTCTTTAGCAATCTTACTTTAATTAACAGACAGATAAGTACAGATAAGTAGAAAGAATTGAGTATCCAAGAAAGAGTTCAACAAACAGGGCTCCAACTGCCTGAACAAAATAATACAAACATCTACATAGACCACCAAACCCAGAGAACACCACCATCTGAGTATTTGGGGGGCTCTTAAAGAATGGTAACACAGAGTCCCATATAGGGAATCAAAGGGTCCTTCTCATGAGGAAGCGCCCAAAGTAAAATATCACTTTCAACTGTTAGAGCCAGAAAGCACCACAACCCTCATGACTCAGTGACTAATTAGCTGAGTAGCAAAAGGTGTGAAAGTCTTCCTACAAGCAAGCCTTTCTCTAAGCAAGCTCTTCCTTAGGCAAGTTCCTCCTCCAATGGACTCTGTGTGACTCAGGATGCTTCACAGCTGTGAAAGGAGTAAGATATCAATGATTGAAATAAATACCTGTGTACCTTCATACTTGGGAACATGACTCTCGTTATTAATGGACAGGGAAGATCTTCCTATTCCATTAACATTATAGCATTATACAAATGTATAAATATAATCTTTTGTTTCTCTTTTTTCATAATGTAAATCAGACTATTTCTATTATCTGTCCAACAGTGGCTTTTGGGACCACTTCTGCTTATCAGTGAATCAATCAACATGTGTTTTTTAAGTGCTTGTTATAGGTTAGGTTCTGTGCTGAAATCTGGATATTCACAAAGTAAAAATAATTTTAGATACTCATTTACGCTAAAGCTACTGATGCCTTATTGAAGGTTACTCTCATGAATCCTCCTCCAATAAACTATGTATTTTTTTTCAGATTTCTATTCTTTGTTATTGTCTTTTGTCCTATATTTTCCTTATAATTCATTTATCATTTTCTCTCTCTATCAATCACTGGGCATTTATCACAAATTGACTTTGTTTTAGTCTTCTAGTTTTATTCATCTTTCTTTTATACTTAAATTTAAAAAAATACTTAGAGGCAGATAATACATGATTTTTACTATTTTTTTTAAACCCCAATTCTCCTATCAGTGTTCTTAACAGAATAGGTACAAATTCCTTTCCTTTGAGATCTGCAAGGTATTCTTTGGTATTCTGATATTGTGCCTTCCTTCTTGAGAAAATGATTTGTCCAGGGTAACCTATCCAGTTAGAAAGTAAAGGACTTGAATGAATGTAGTTTGACTTAAGGACAAGCTTTACTAGTAATTTTATGACTCCACTTGTCTTGGTCTCAGTTTCCTCATGTGGAAAATGCAATATTTGGCCTAGAAAAAATATATGGGATTTTCCCTCTAGAAAACTAATGATTTAATCTTCTCAGTTCTATCTATCAAATAAATACTGGATTAAAAGTCAGGACATATGGGGTAAAATTCCATGTCTTCTAATTACTAGTTATGTAAATCACTTAGACTGTATAAATCTGATTCTTATCCCTTAATAATTTGTGCAATAATATTCATATTATAAACTTACATTCTCATTGTGAGTAAAGATTATTGTGAAATACTGTATAAATATGAACTAACAATAACAATAATGATAATGTTTAACTGTAATAATCATATCTTTAGATAATAGTTAATAAACTTAGGAAATTCATCATAGGATTAGGAGATAAAGGCACAAAATATTAAGGAATTAGTAAAAAAAGAGTAGACATATTTAGCATTAATAAGACCACAAACTCCTACAAATAGGAGTTGGTATATAGACCTTATGTCTTTCATTTCCATTTTGCATTGGCATCACCCTGTAGACTCTATTAATTACTTAAGTTTTTCATAGAACATCGAAATTGGACAGATAGATTCTGGGACTAACCAAGCACATAAAAATTCACACATTCCTCAAGAATAAAGGAAGATGCTTTTAAATGGAAGCTTACACTGTATTTACAACATTCTAAAACAACTAGTTGAAAAATCAAAAATTTAACTTGGGTTTTTTTCTTCATCAAAGCACCATATATTATATTATTTTTTTTCTTGAATTGCCCAATCAACTGGTTATTTTTATAGTACTGAAATCTAACCATAATTTATATAGTATAAACTCAGGAAAACCATACATATATGCCACTATATATAGCCACACATGCTCATGATATGGTGCATATGTCTCAGTTTAATCATTTGCAAGTTTATGTGTATAAATGTACATGTGTGTAGTGGGAGAATTTATCAGAAGAGTCTTGACAAATAGGTTTGTTCCAGGTTAATTGATACAATTAATTAATATAAGGAGAAGGTAAAAGAAACAATAATGTACTCCAGCATTTGAAAGGGGAGTCATCTATCAAAGAAGAACTTAATCTTTTGAAGGGAATTATTCCCTGCCTATTGGGGGATGGAGATTTTTATATCCTTGATTACATCTTCTGCTCAAGTAAGGTATGATTTCTCACTGTGGATATACTCACCTAGTAGGAAACATTGAATTCAGCAGAGACGGCCTAGAGAATTAAGACACAAGATCAGTGAAGCTTTGAGTGGAAAGATTGCCCCTTTCTGTGGAAAGTCACAGATTCAAAAACCCAGATAAATAACCCACTGAGTGTAGTTGCTGCACCAAAGTGACCTAGAAAAAGGACATTACATGATGGGAAGACAGGTTAGGACCATAAGTAGTAGTTTTGTGAGTTGTCCAAGTCACATGTACTCCCTAAATTTGCACTTTTTTATTTGTGTATTCTGTGTGGTCTCTCTTCTCACTGATGCTAAATGTGTATTAGACAGAAAATGTTTTCAGGATATTTGTTGGTGGAGAATGGTATTTTTAAAAATAGCTAAAGTTCTTTTTTTTTACCTTTACAGTAAATGCCTTTGTTTTGAATTAATTTTTTCTTTGGCTATTAAAAGAAAGTACCTTATTAAGGGGACTTTTAAGGAACGTTTTTTGAAGTACAGTCCAATAGAACACCTGGAACCTGGTATCACCATTTCCCTGGAGGAGTGGGTACTATGATTATGAGTTGGTTGAAAAAAGAGAAGAGTCATTACATGTGAGCAAATATCCATAATTACTGGCTCATATCCCCATTTTTCATATCAATAAAATGTGTAATTATCTACATATATGAATTTGTTATAATGTTTATTATTGTATACATATATAAATATTTGTGTATATACATTGATATCCACATATTTCAGCTATATCTCTATGTCAATATACATTATAATAACTAGTATTTTATAGCACTTATGTGCAAGGAGCTCTGTTCATTGGTTTATAATAATTTCATTTAATCCTCACCACAACTCTGGGAGGTAGGCATTAATTTTATCCTCATTTTACAGATGAAATTCCAGCATACAAAGGTAAAGTAATATGCCCCAAATCACACACCTCATAAGTTTCTGAGACCAAATTTGATCTCGGGTCTTTCTGACTCTAGGCCTTGTGCTCTTTCCACTAAGCCACCTAGCTGCCCTCTACTACATACATACCTAATATAAGAACTCTCAAGTCAATAAACATTTATTAAGAACCTGTTAGGTAGGTTGGGGCGGACAGGTAGCACAGTGAGTAAGAGCACCGGCCCCAGAGTAGGGATGACCTGGGATCTAATCTGGGCTCAGACACTTGGCACCCATCTAGAAATAACTGCCCATGTAACCTTGAGTAAGTTACTTAACCCCGATTGCTTTAAAAAAAAAAAAAGAACCTGTTAGGTGCTAGGCAGAGAGCTAAACACTGAGGGATCAAAGGAAGGCAGAATATAGTCCTGGTCTCAAAAAATTCACCATATAATAGAGAAGACAGCATGCAAACAAGACTGTAATAAAAACATATATAGGATTAATTATATAAGTAATGTGAGAGGGATGATATTAGACTTAAAAATGAATTCGCATATATGTATGCATGTACGTAGATGTATGTACATCTGCAAGCATATATATGTTTGCACATGCAACACAAACACATGTTGCCTTTTAAAAACAAAACATTCTACAACTCCATATGTAAACATATAGACTCAAATAGAAATAGGTTCTGTGCATATACTTCTTAATACTGTTATTTCGACTATTCCCTACTCAAAGTCAAATTAAGGGCAAAAATTAGAGAATACTGAAAAGAATATACATATTAATAAATGGCAGGTATTCAAGTTGTACTTTAAGGTTTGCAAAATGCAATGAGCTCATTTCCTGTTCCAGATATTACTTGTGTAACTGAGTAAACTATTTGAGCTCTGTCTCAGTTTCTCCATCTTTGAAAGGGGGATAATAAAAAAACATCTATCTCAGGGTTCTTATGAGTATAAAATTAAATATTTAAAGCAATTTGCAAACCTTTAATGCCTATATAAAACAAGCAGTAGCAGTGGCAGCAGCACCTTCGTTATGAGAATCCTTTGAGGTCAGCATTCTGCCCAATTTACAAACCCAGGTAACCAAGGTCAAAGTTTCAAGGAATAAGAAATTTAAAAAAGAAGTCTAGAAGGAAAGGATTTGGAGTTTGGCAAGGGATAGCTTTTGTTATCTTTTAGTTTATCAATACTCATCCTGAAGATGTGAAAACAGAGGTCCTATGAATTTAAGTTACTTTCTCGAGGTTAAACAGGTAGGAAGCAGCAATGCCTAGAAACAAATCAAATCTTCTGATACAGAGTTTAGGGCTCTTTAGAATATAGCCTACTAGATCAGTTGGATAAACTCGAACTCATGTAATGATAGTTGTTTACTCCAGCAAGTTCACACCATTATTCCTGACATGTTTCAAGATGAAGCAACCTTACAGAACAAAGTACTCTGGGAAGTTTCTATCATGCACTAACAATATCGACAAATTCCATAGGTGTGAAAAGGAGATCATATTTCACATGGGGGCTTTTTTCTTAGTGAGAGGTGACAAATAAACAAAATTAAAGAAAAAATATGGGACAATTCTGTTCACAGACTTAACACATAATGTAAATAACAAAAAAAACCCCAAGCTTCCAATTTGAAATATCATCCTATTATTGGAGAAATGGTACCACACAAATATAGGAAATAAATGTGTTTCTTAAAATTAGTAGATGATTGTAAGTACTCATAATTAAATTCATACATGATGAATTTCCTTTTACACAGAGAACATATTAATCATTTAATATGAGTTCTAATTCTCAGATTATGTAACATTTACCTGAAGCTAATAATGCCAGGATAATACCCGCCCTTCCAAAACTCATGATCATTATGATTTTGTCAACATATATAGTATTTATATAGCACTTACTATGTACAAAATAATATGCTAAGCATTTTAACTCATCAAACATCCAAAAGTGGACTATTTTTAATCTCATGTAAATAAATTTTTGCTTTCCTTCCAATCAGTTCTTTCTAAAATCATATGATATTGTTATAAGTAATGTACAACATGACCCAAAGTAATTTGAAATAAAATATGGAAGTGAAGATTGACTTTATGAATTCTTTTTTAAATTATTATTATTTGAAGGTGACAAATAATGGCAGGCCAGTAAAGGCATTAGAGATTTTTATGTGCTTCCTGGAATTTTTTTCTAAAGAAGTTTGCTTTCTCACTAAGACAAATGTAATTACTTCAAGGCATCTAACATCTCCCTTAGGAATTGAAATTTTGAAGAAGGCCTTTTTAAATTCACTGAAGTTTAATTGTGAACACTCATAAAAATTGATAATAACAAACTTGCTGTCTAGATTACAATATCAGGGAAATTATTTCAGTCTCACTAAATATAATCAGACCCCAGGAAGCATTCAGCCTTCTGTATGAGAGTTTTTAAAATCCAATTAACGTAATCTCCAGTTTCATTTCTGCAACCATTCAACATCATTCAATTATTGTGCATGATACTGCTGTTTTGGATAGGTAATTAGTGATGCTAAAATCATGAGCACTATTTCTAGGTTTTGTCACTTCTATCAGTAGAATGGCACTTAGCTTGCAGTGCAAATTTTTCTGTAAAGGTTGTTTATGATCATTATTCTGCACATCTTTTCAACTATGACACATATAATCACAGATGATTTTGAGAGGGTACTTTCCAAAACCACCTGAGAACATTTTTTTTTGCCAATAAAAAAATAGTTTCAACTGATCTTACAGACTCCTGAACCTAAAGGTGATTAATGAATTGCTGATAAAATAGAGCTCTCTCTGGTAAAATAATTGTGCCTAGTCCTGCTGTTTAAATCAGAAATATCAATTTATTATTCTTTCCATTTCCTCAGGAAGAAACAGAAGTGCAATTCTGCTAATTTTCCAGGCAGATGAAGATTTAAACAATGATTAGTTCAAGTATATTAACTTAATATTTTGAAGAAGATTCTGGAATCTAATCTCTTATTTCACTTGGTAGTTTCTCATTGGTGCAGGTTGTGATGATCATATTCTGTTATAGATTTTTATACTAGCTGTGTACTCTGCTCATCTTAGAGAAAATTAGTAATTAATTACAGATGATTGTTTTCAGAATTTAAGATATTAATGTCATGCAATCACCAAAATACAAAAGCAGGACTGAGAGAAGTGAAGTAAATAAAGGCATATTATCTGGTTTAGTAATCTGTGTTTAGAAATACAAGTTATCTCCCTGTGTTTAAATTAATTCTCTCCTATAATTTGGTGTTCTCTTGCATTATCTCTAATATTAAGAATTAATATTTCACGATATCTCTATTTCTCTTTCTTTCATTCTCTTACTTTCTCTTTTTTTCCTTTGTCTCTTTTACACACTTGCATTTCCTTTTCTCTTCTGTCTTTGTGTATGTCTTTTTTTTTAAGCAATAGGGGTTAAGTAACCTGCTCAAGGTTACACGGCCAGTGATTTCTGGGTGTGGTGCTGAGTATCTGAGGCCGGGATTCGATCCAGGTCATCCCAACACTGGAGCCGGTGCTCTTACTCGCTGAGCCACCTGGCTGCCCCTAAGCAATTGGGGTTAAGTAACTTGCTCAAGGTTACACGGCCAGGGGTTTCTGGGTGGGTGCTAAGTGTCTGAGCCCAGGATTCGATCTCCAGGTCTTCTCAACACTGGAGCCAGTGCTCTTATTGCTGTGCTACCTGGCCACCCCTGTGTATGTCTTTCTAATTAAATTGCTTTGATGGTCAAATAATTTTGATGAGAATTCATAATATTGAGAGTTTAGTGCAGTACAGTTGACTAACCATAATAATGAGGTGATCTTGTGTTCTCAAAGGCTATGTAACCTAAATAAGCAATGGCATGTCCTACCAAACTTAAAACTATTAAGTCCTTGTACAGCCGGTATGTTCAGGCTAGCTAAATTCATAAGGTGTATTCACCAAAATGTTAGCCACAAATTAGTGGTAAAATTTGGCCTTTCTAAGACATGGACTGGATGAAAACATGCAAAAACCTATTCTTGTGTGATCTTCTTTTCTTTCAAAAATTAGAAGAATGCTGGAATAGAGACAGAGGGTCAGAATCACAGTCTTTTTATGTAGAAATGAATTTTATAATTCAGTCAGTCAATCAGTATTTATAAGACCCTTCCAATGTGCTATGAATTGATATAAATCCAGGGAAAAGAAACAAGCAAAAATCAATAACAAAAGTCTTTATGGAGTATGAAAGCTATATGTTAATTGGGACACTTTTTGTATCTATATACAACAAAATTTATTTAACAGTTTATGTGAAATATTTTGACAAAAGAACTGCAGATCTTTTTTGCATCTTGGTTTGTGTTGTGCATTGAACCCAAGGACACAAAAAATGTTTTGGGGACTTTGCCCACCCAAAAACTGTTGGGGTTTAATGATGTGTTGTGGTGGAACCATCTCAAAGGATTCAGAGTCAGATCACCTCTAACCCAAGTATAGGCATTTATTTTGATTGACCTCAGGAAGCAGGTTAAGTTCCAAGAGGAACCAGCAACTTCAGAGAAAACAAGATGGATTTTTATAGGTTAAATATGCTGATTACACAATCAAAATTTACATATAATATAGGAATATGATTAATATTAAAAAGGCAGGAGGAGTTTGTTAAGGAAGTAGTTAATGGAGTAGGGGTCCCATCTATGGTTCAGTGGTTAAACATTCTGGTAGTGCTGACCTCCAATTGGCTAGCTATTTTGGTCCTGTCAGGTTGAGATAGGTAGTTAGGTATTGTGGTCCTGTCTTGGGTTCGGTGGATGATGTGATTGTGAATGAGTACAAGAGCACAATTGTTTCTATGGGAATGGGTCTGTGGGCAGTGACTAGATAGAGGAAGTAACTGGGTTCCCATCACATGGAAACTACCTGCTGTTTCTGTGTGAATTAAGAGTTCAGGGACCCACCTGTTGTTCTAGTGACCAATAAGGCATATATGAAGAAGATAGGACATGGTGGGGCTAGGTAGCTACAGTGGGGCCTATAATGAAGTTATAATATTGAAGTTAAGGGAGGCTTTATTAGGATTCCATCAGTTTATATACTTCTTTTCATAGTTTTGGTGAAATTTGTAAGTCTGCTTTTCCCAAATTATCCCTTGATGGGTCTAACATCAAGTCTGATATTGCTACCATTAGAATCACTCTTTTGAGTTAAGGTATGAAAACTCATATTAAAATATGCAAGGTTACATGAAATGGGTTACATCACTAAATATCATAACAAATGTGTATGAGAACTGGAAAGTAGGATTCTGAAGAATGATGATACTTTCAAGAAAATTTTATAATGATTTTCTATATGGATGGGGTAAGTGGTTGAGTTTAGAACACAAAGTATTTTTTAGAAAGGGTAGTCCTAGTGTTAGCATTTGGGTTTGGGGTTCAGGGTTGCTCAAGACCCCAAAATACCAACACACTGGTTCCTACCGAATGAATTTGCTTCAAGCCTTCTCTCGGCCAAAGTAAAGCAAAGTTTATCAAAGATTCACCATAATGGGTAGACTCTTAAGGAGTCTAAGTATTTGTGGTGCTTGTATTGAAAGTGAGCCAAAAGAGTAGCTAGGTGGTGAAGTTAATAGAGCACCAGCCCTGGAGTCAGGAGGATCTGAGTTCAAATTTGGCCTCAGGCACTTAACACAAAAACTAGCCATGTGACTTTGGGCGAGTTACTTAATCCCAATTGCCCTCCAAAAAAAAGAGAAAGGAAAAAAGAAAGAAAGAAAGAAAGAAAGAAAGAAAGAAA
>NW_027186320.1:9275845-9281417 GCF_028583685.1 Petaurus breviceps papuanus
CTATATATAAGACCTCCATCTTGTCTCCATGTGTGGGAGAGCACTATAGAATAGGCTCAAGGGTGAGAAGTCTAGTAACAGAGGAATGCTAAACAGAGGTTTAGGCCCACAATGTAAGGGTTATTGCCTCATGCAAATGCCTCATCATATGAGATGATTTAATCAGAGTGCAAAAGGGGTTCCCAGAGCCTGTACCTCAAGAACTCAAGGAGAGGTCAAGGGGGCTCCCAGAGCACATACCTTATCATTTCCACCACGAGGATATATCCAGGCAGCAACCTTGTAGTTCCAGAGATCCAGAGGTTCCATCAAGAGCTTTTCTGGTGGTAGCAATAGACACTGGAGTGGCTAACAGGTGTAGAATCACTTGCAAATGGATATAGATATATGGTTCCTGAGGAATTAGGGAGATTTAAGGAAAGTGACTTCGGATAGAATGAAGTATCAGATAGGAATTCTAAAAAGGCACTAACTCTCAAAACCCTACAGATAGGAAGAAGTCATGTACACTTTGAAAAGAGATTAAAATAATTAAAACAGAAGCAATTTCATGGGCAAGGGGTAAGATGGTGCCTCTCTGCAATATGTATATATGGCAAATATATATGGCAAACACACACACATATATATATATATATTATATATGTATTTTCCCTACATGTGTGTCTCACAAGTACCATACTTTTCTTTTCTCGTGTTTTTGTGGGACAATGTGTTTCAGGTTTTTAGAAGAATGCTTTATAAAAATTATCCTTGTTATAACTTTATCACTAAAATAATTTTCTGATTTCTCACTTGTGTGACCAACAAGATGGTAGACTAGATGTGTTCTCCAATTCCCATGACCTCTCAAGCCTTCTTAAAATAGGAATTTTGGGCCAAATGTAAAGCAATTTCATCTCTTTCCTTGATATAGGAAACCAAGAATCCAAAAGAAGGTTAAAAAATAAACTCACTAATTGATGTTCTCTGACCCTGAACTCACTCACCACTCCTGCCTTACATCCTTAGCTACTGTCATTGCTGCACTAGCAGATACAAGGACACAGCACTCTTTAAAAGCAAAACCTATCCCTATACCTCATTTCTCCTTCTCTCTATACAATTTCATAGAGATTATGTCTCTAGACTGTACAAGTTTACTCAAGACTGATCAGTCAGGTTGGACATAGCCAATGTGTATGGGGGGAGAACCTGCCAGGAGTTCCAACATGTTAGCACTTAGATATCAAAGTTTCAAATTGACAGTATCTTTGAACTGTCAGTTCCAAAGAAAGTATGTATTGAAAAAAAATTGTTCTGGGCCATAGTACTAAGGAACAAAGTTAATGTAACAGATCACCAGGAAAACACACTTTTCCTGTGGGAAGCTGTACAAGACTTTGCCAAACATGAGGGAAGAGCATATAATTTAGCTGAAGGTAGTTCTGACCACCCAAAAACCATTTGAGCCCATGACCTAGACTGGTGACCTATGAATTGTCCAATGTGGGAGAAAGCTGATTCACTTTGAAATATAGCCCCAAAAGAAACCAAAATTACCAGGGAGGAAATAGAACTATCTGTAAAGGAGCTAACAAAAAGGTGGTGGGAGGGTAACCCTAAGCCTAATGAATTCAAGGAAAAAATCTATTAAACTTTTACCGTACCATTAGTATTCCTGCTTTACAAATTGTTCTCAAAAACTGAAAAAAAAAAAAACGACCTTATCAGAATTATTTTATGATATACTAGCAAAAATAAAACATGTAAAGAAATATATACATGAATATCTTTAATGAATATTGAGTCAGAAATTTTTAAAAAATCCTGTCAAGCAGATCGAAGCAATTTATCCAAGAAATAATTCATTATGGCCAAGTAGGGTTATAGCAGGAATGCAAAGATGGTTCATTATTAGGAAAACATACATTATTAATTATATAAAAAAGTATCTCAAAACTCATGATTTTCTCAATAAATGTAGAAAAAACCCCTGACAAAATACAAAATTATTTTATGCTAAGACCCCTACGAAGTAAAAGAATAGAAGGATTTCTTAAAAAGTATCTATCTAAAGTCAAAGTATTATTTAGTTGTTTTTTTCCCAATAAACAGACGAGTAAAACAAGGCTGTTCACCATCTCCCACTATTTCCTTTATTTCTGGAAATGTTAACAAGATCAATAATCCAAGAGAAAAGAATAAAGGAATAAAGATATGTAAAGGGTAGACAAAACTTTCTCTGCTGACGTTATGAAGACTCATTTGGAAAACTGTAGGGAATTAGCAAACTTATTAAATGTGAATAGTTTCTTCAAAGTTGCAGAATCAGTCCTCAAAAATCAACAACATTTCTCTATAATAATTAGAAAATACAAGGAACAATAATAGAAGGGGAAATTTCATTCTAAATAACTACAAAAATCAATAAAAATATCTGGGGGTCAATCTCCCAAAGCACATTGTGATTCTATAGTTATGCAAGAAACAGAAAACACCAAAAATATTTTGAATAAAAACCCTTTTCTAAAAGCTAATGGAGTCTGGATGACTAATTGTGAGTGGGGATCATAGCAGTGGGGACTCAAGAAAAAGCCTTCGAAAAAACCATTCACTCAAGGTGGTAACCGGAGAGAGGCAGTAATCAGTCACTGTCTAGGACCCAACCTGTAAGAATAAGTGTCCAAGGAAAGTGGCTGCTGCTGCTTCCTGGAATTACTTTGCATATGTAGGTAATATTTATTTATAATATTTTAATCTCATAGATTTAAGTATTTAATATAATTTTAATATATTTTATTATATCATTAAATATAATTTTAATATATTTATAATTAATAAATATTGCCCTCTCCCTAGCATATAGGTGCCTTGAAGTCAGTGACACTTTCATTTTTCTCTTCACGTCCCCAGTGCTTTGAATATAGCAAATGTTTAAAAAATAATACTTGTTGAAATGAATCATAATATACATGATCTCATATTGACTCTCAGATTGCCACATTGTATTATGCTTATTTATAAAAATTAACTAAATGTGTTTCAGGTCATTGGGTTTCACTTCAGAAGATATGTTAATGAGTGCTCCCTAAGTACTGGTTTGTGCCTCTCCATATGTGTATTTCCACAATATTATCTAAAAGAGTGATTGTACTACTTTCTAGCAACAGAATATATTTATTTTCTTCTTCTGATAAAGCCCCAAGTAATGATCCTGACTAAACAAAGTCCATAACAGGAACCTCCCTGTTTCCTGCCAAAAATTCTAATTATGTTTCTTGTTAGCATCAGTTAAAAGACCTTTGTAGAATTGTTGTGTTACACAGAACTTTTATAAATATGTCTTTTGACATGACAAATGTATGGAGTAATCTGGAGTAATTTGCTCTTTTAAAATTTGAACAAATATATAATTTTGAAGAACATATTTGAAAATCATCTAGCTCTGCCCAAGTGAACTTAGAATGTAAATGCTTAATTTTAATATGTTACAAATAATTACTTAAAACTAATTTCACACATTCAACACTCAAGATACAATGAGGTATACTGGTATCAAACTCTAATAGAAACTGATTTCCTGGGAGCTGCATACTAACTTAGAAAGCTACAAATTAACATTATTTACATTTGAGTGTGGAGGCAGCTAGTTGGCTCAGCAGAGATCACTGGATCTGGAATCAGGAAATCAACTATCTGTATGACTCTTGCAAATCATGTGATTTTTCTGAAAGTCTATTTTTTCATCTGTAAAACAGGGATTTTGGCCTCTTTTAGAAAATTTTTGTGAGGATCAAGTAACTGACATAATGTATGCAAAGTACTTTGCAAACTTCATACTACTATATAAATCTTAGTTATCAATAGTATTGTTATTCCTATTAAACTAAGTCCATCTTTCTCTTGTCTTCATTTTTTGGAAAAAAAAATACTAAGAAAAATACACTGTGTTCTATGATTAAAGTAAAATGAAGGAAATGAGGCCATGACCCTCCAGCACTTAGCAATTTATTAAAGAAAATAAAAGATACATACAGCTACCATGAATGTCAATAAATGGAAATCCCAACAATGGCACATTCAACACTGTAAGTAGAAAAGGAATTTTGAAGAGATACCATCTTTGAGTACAATGATCAAGAAAAATGTATTGAATGTGAATAATATGAATTGGGCCTTGAAGTTTTCATGAGGATTTAATAAGTAGTGGAATTCTAGATGAAAGGAATGACATGACAAAAAATGTATAGAGCGCTTCATAAATTAACAAAGTACTAATTTTATTATAATCTGAATTCAAGGTCATGAATATTCTATTTAAATCATTGTAAAATATGTACTCCTGAAAATTATAATGAGAAGTATTTAGAAAATTGCAAAAAAGCCAATAGGAAATGGATAAAATATATGGCAAGATGACCGTGGAGACTTTGTGCATTATGTTTGCTGAAGAGGGCTGTACTTGACTTATGGATGATACAAATCAAGGCCAACTCCTAACATTCAACTTGATAGCAAGGATTAAGAGTGAGTAGTGAAATGTATAAAATAAATTAAGGCATTTAAAAAATTAAAAAAAAAACACATTTCCTTATTTACCCTATGTAATCAGAGGGAAAATTGCCAAAAACAAAACACATATTTAGTACTAAGGGAATATATAATTGTAATTTGGGACTCCTAACAATCTGGATTTCTGAAAAAAAAAAGTCATAAAAATGAAAGTAGAGCAAGCAACAAATTCTTGATTTTTCTGTATGATAATTTCATCTCTCAGTAGGTAGAAGATACAATAACTGTCTAAAGCCATAGCTAAATGAAGAGAGGAGTAGTGGTTCCAGACTCAGAATATATTCACATGTCAAGGTAGTAAGGTCAAGGAAGGAAGGAAATTCAAACCAGTGTAAAACAAAATTCCAGTATTTTAGGATACAGTTTTGTTCAGGTAAGTGTTCAGTTTCACGATACATCATATATTTCTTCTTTCCTTCACATTAACCTCAGGTTTGACCTTTATCACTATAGTATAAGTAGTTCATAGAATTACAGATTTTTCAGTTTGAAGGAAAGTCAATGACTCTGTCTCTCTGTACACACATATCATCATTATCATCATCACCATCACCACCACTACCACCACCATAATCATCATCATCATCATCAATATCATCATCATCATCTTCATCATAATCATCCTGATCCTGATGATTATCTGGCCACTGGAAACAGATGGCTTTACAGGAGAAAGTGAGACTGGTGACCTTGCACAGCCCTCCCTCACTCAAATCAAAGTCAGTTGCAAGTCATGTCATCACCTCTGTGATGTCATGGTTCTCTTTGAGAATGAAGGACAAACACAACCTATCAGTATTCTGAGCTGTCTGAATGGCGACCCAGTTGGGTAACTCAGCTCATCTTCTCCCTCTCTCTTTACCTCTCCTCCTCTCCAAAGGAAGGTGAATTTTGATGACTGAAAACTGCCAAACTAATTTTTGGTTTACTGCCTAGATTTATTTTCTTCCTCCTTCCTTCCTTCCTTCCTTCCTTCCTTCCTTCCTTCCTTCCTTCCTTCCTTCCTTCCTTCCTTCCT
>NW_027186320.1:9281427-9281584 GCF_028583685.1 Petaurus breviceps papuanus
CCTTCCTTCCTTCCTTCCTTCCTTCCTTCCTTCCTTCCTTCCTTCCTCCCTCCCTCCCTCCCTCCCTCTTTCTCTCTCTTTCTTTCTTTCTTTCTTTCTTTCTTTCTTTCTTTCTTTCTTTCTTTCTTTCTTTCTTTCTTTCTTTCTTTCTTTCTTT
>NW_027186320.1:9281594-9360460 GCF_028583685.1 Petaurus breviceps papuanus
TTTCTTTCTTTCTTTCTTTCTTTCTTTCTTTCTTTCTTTCTTTCTTTTTCTTTCTTTCTTTCTTTCTGCCTTCCTGTAAGTCTTTCTCTATGAATGTCTTTCTTTCTGTTTCCTAGCTCCTTTGACCTCTGGAATATTCATATTCCAAGCCTATTGATCCCTTAACGTAGAAGCTGCTAGGTCTTGTGTTATCCTGATTGTGTTTCCACAATACTCAAATTGTTTCTTCCTGACAGCTTGCAGTATATTCTCCTTGAACTGGGATCTCTGGAATTTGGCTAAAATATTCCTAGGAGCTTTCCTTTTGGGATCTTTTTCAAGAGGTGATTGGTGAATTCTTTCAATTTCTATTTTGCCCTCTGATTCTATAATATCAGGGCAATTTTCCTTGATAATTTCTTGAAAGATGGTGTCTAGGTTCTTTTTTTGATCATGGCTTTTAGGAAGTCCAATAATTTTAAAATTATCTCTCCTGGATCTTTTTTCCAGATCAGTGGTTTTTCCAATGAGATATTTCACATTGCCTTCTATTTTTTGATTTCTTTGTATCTGTTTTATAGTATCTTGATTTCTCATAAAGTGACTAGGTTCCATTTGCTCCAATCTAATTTTGAAGGAATTATTCTCTTCAGTGAGCTTTTGAAATTTCTTTTCCATCTGGCAAATTTTATTTTTTAAGGCATTCTTCTCCTCATTGATTTTGGGCCTCTTTTGCCATTTGGGTTAGTCTATTTTTTAAGGTGTTATTTTCTTTGGTATTTTTTGGGTCTCCTTTAGCAGGCTGTTGACTTGCCTTTCATTATTTTCTTTCATCATTTTCATTTCTCTTCCCAATTTTTCCTCCACTTCTCTTGCTTGATTTTCAAAATTGTATTGATTCTATAAATAGGATTATAGAATGATACATGAAGAGGTAGAAGTAAACTCTCAGACGATTTAGTACAAACTATTTATTTTGTAAATAGAGCTCCAAGGAAATTAAGTGAGTTAATTAAGAGTCAACATATCATCAGGAGAGGATTTTGAACTCGTCTTCTGACCTCATAGCTATTAATCTTTCTGCTATACTATACTGTTTCCCAAAATGTAACTTGGTTATCAAAATTTTATTTGATATATTTGATTCAATATTTTCTCCACTTAAAAATTTGTACTTTTATTTAGCAGCATTGATTTTGTTTGTACAAAATGATTGTGTGGTATTACCTTTTATATTTACCCCACTTATTCTTTTGGAGATTGCTTTGGGATATGGTTTAAACAATATGTGTTTCAGGATATGTTGGACTAAAAATTATTTAAACAATATGTGATTCAGCATATATTGGTTTTCAGTTTTCACTGCAGATTTTGTCAAATAAAGATTTTTTTTCCTAAATGATTTTTTGTTCTTATTTCTAACATTGTTTTTGAAGTATTTGCATCCCCAATCCTTACTTATCTAGTTTTTTTATTGATATCTTTTTCAAGTTTTCACCAGTGCCACATTTAAAAAAAAATTGTGCTTTACAATATAGTTTGAAGAAATGCTATGTCCATTTTGTGTTTAGTTCTCCCCATGCCGATTATTCTCATAATTTAGACTTTTTTCCCTCCAAATGATTTTTGTTTGTGCATTCAACCTCAGATAACAGTTTGGACAATAGATATTCCATACCAACTTGATTATTCTATGTAAGAGCAGTTGTTTGTGGATTTTATTTCAGTGAATATGGTTCTTATTTAGCAGGTTCTATAATGTTCCAGTGCTTAATGCAATCAAAAAATTATCATTCATAAATAGAATCAATCATGTTGAGAACCTAGCAATGGACTTAGAATTCCTTTTTGACTCAGCTCTTCATTGGATCTATGTCATAGGGCAAATATTTGTTAACTGTGTATCTTTTGGTTTTATGCTTACCTTCATACTAACAAGAAGAACCTTGATACTAACATGAATATGATCTGATTATTATATGACTTGGAAAGAAGGAATCTAGGCAATAAGACCGAAGTTAACTGGGGAGTTTCTGGCCATCAAAATTTACCTTTCTTTGGAGAGGAGAAGGAGAGGGAGAAGTTGTGCTGAGTTATGCAACTGACTGGATACCCATTCAGGCCACTCTGACTACTCACAGGTTGTGTTTGTCCTTCATTTTTGAGGAGGACTGTGACATCAGGAAAATGATAACATGACTTGCAATTGACTTTGAAGGCATTTTTTTTTAACTTTAGAGAGATCAAGGAAGGAAAAGAGATTATATGGAGCTGAGGAATGGTGGGGTGGTGATTAAGTAGAAATAGAATGTACAGACTACTCTTCCTAAAATTTTTGCAGTGCAAAAGAAAGGGAGAGTGGTAGTTTTAAAGGATAGCAGAGAAAATGCATTATTGAAAATGGGTATTGAAAGGAGGGAAGATAGAACAGACTTGAGTATACATGCTGGCAGAAAAGAAGTTTAAATTCACTCCATAGCCCTATATAAAAGGAGAATGAAGAGCCTTTTCATTATTGTAATCTGCAGATTGATATTACCCTGCAACCAAAACAATAAACATCCCTCAGTGGTACAATAGTGTTTTATTGCATTATTAAAATTTCATTATTTGACTTAAATATTAGGAGACATGTTGGAACATCATGGCATTTACACACCAAATGTGAAATTATTTCTCAATTCACTTGCCTTTTGGTAAGGACTACAGGGGAATCATGACAATTTTTAGTGGTATGGAGTAATATGATAGTATAGAAATGGGAGAAATCTGAAAGAAAAGAATGGGATAGCCCTGAGGCAATTCACCTACTTTTTTTTTTCTGTAGGCCTGGCCTTGATAGTTAGAAATTACTTTCTTATAATTCTTAATTATTATATTTTTCATTCATAGCTTTTCCTTAAATGTTGAGTTCAATTTAAGTGTTCTATATCCTCAAGGTTTCTTTTTTTTCTTTTTGAAAGTCTAGTCACTATTTTTATTTCACACTTGTGTGGTTGTCTTCAAAGTATGTCATGGCATTATAAATTGGAAAACATTTTAAAATTGCCTTATGCATTCAATTTAGATTTAAATCTCTTCTGATCACACCTATTCCAACAGCTAATTTGCATTTGACAGCTCATCTGATTTTGCAAAATCATGCATGGAAGCTAATATTAGAATCTGACAGATGAATTTGTTTACTAGTCTCAATTAGCTCTCACTACTTATTTTCTGTAATATGCCTTTCCCTCATTTTCTATTCTTCATAGATCTGCGCCAAATCAAGTTTCTGGCATCAAATGTTAGGAAATGATAAAAGTTTTAAACAAATTTTAAAGTCCGAATTATACTTAATGCAATAATACAAAATAATTCCAAACCCTATAGCTGGAAGGAACCTCAAAGACCATCAGGTCCTTACTTGAAGATCTCTAGTGAGCAAGAGCCTACTATTTCCCACAGGCTGCTATAATATCTCCCATGTACAAATCAGCTTCCATCTCTATTGAATGCAAATTCAGATTTAAATAGTCAGGCAATAAGCATTTATCAATCACTTACTATGCACTAGACACCATGAGAAGCAATGGAGATACAAAGAAAAGCCAGCACAGACCCTGTGCTCAATGAGCTCACATTCTAATTGGTGATAAAGATATAAATAACTAGGTACATGAAAGAAATATAGAATAAATGAAAGGTGATCTTTCAGGTAAAGGAACTAATGAATGAGAGTACCAGGAAAAGAAACAAAAAAGCAGACAAACTAGGCAAAATTTCTTTATGAGGATTATTACTAACAAAAAAAGATTTTATATAACAAAGCAAGAGATGAAGAAAAATAGTTCTTTACTTCACCTCTGGTAGGGAATGCTTTCATTCCTTTTTATTTAACTATATTATCAGAGAGACTTCTATATTCCTACAGAGTTTTGGGAGTTCCTTGTATTGGTTTGTTGGTATTGTTATTATTTTTTTTTATGTTTGGGGGCAGTTATACAATAATAATTTTACCTTTACCTGTAGCCATCCCACAATTCTACCCTTACACACACACACACACACACACACACACACACACACACACATGCATGCACGTACACATGCATGCACACACTGAACCATTTATTACAGTACAGGATAACATTTATGTAAAGCAAAATGTTACACATTTCACTTCTGCAACAACTCAAATAATATAATCTGTGAAAAAAATCTTTTCAATTTCATGTGACCAAAATTCTTTACATTGTCTTTTGTTGTCACTTTTCCCCTATTTTTCAATGAATTTTCCTCATTCATATTTACAAAATTTTCTTCCTTGAACTTTGCTTTGATTTCATCTCCCTTAATGATATGCTCTTTTATATTAAGACCATATTTTCATTTGGAACTTATTATTTAATATAGTCCAAAATATTTCTAAATAATTATCTATTTGGGGGAAAAAAACTGACTTCTTGTTTCCCAGCAACTCTTGTTGAAATATTTTTCCCCTAGTAATGTATGTTCTTGAGGTAAATGTCTTAAGACTAGGCATGAACATCCTGGATATTATGCCTCATATTCTGAAATGTGGCCTGAAGTTATGGGGTGAATCTCAAACAGTTACCATATCAGAGGAGGCAGTTAATTGGCCCAATATAGTGCTGGATTTGGTGTCAGGAAGACATGAGTTTGAATCATGCTTCTCATGCTAATTTTGCATATACAGGCCAATCAATTTGGCTCTCAGCCTCATTTTCTGCATATATAGAAATGGATATTAATGACAGAATCTAAATTAGTTGTGATAACCAAACCAAATACTTTTAATGCGCTCTAAAAAAACAAAACAAAATGTGAATGCACTACAAAAATGTTAGCTATTGAACACTGGAAATCTGTATCCAATTGCTTTTGGAACTTGCTTATCTATTGCGCCTTCTTCTCTACTTACCCTTATTATAACACCAAACATTTTCTTCCAAATATCAGTTATATGTATTTTATGCCTTTTAAATAGTTTCTGGCTTCATCTAATCCTGTCTTTGTATTTGGTTTTTAAATTTAGAAGATTTGTGTGCTCATATAAGGCATGGATATGTTGACTAAATTGACTGATATTTTCTATTCTATTTTACAAAACAGACAAGAAAATACTGATTGACAATTGACATGTCTCTAACAAGTGGGACTAGTATGAAGGTGGATAGAGGAGTGAGATGAAGTAAAAACTTTAAGGCAGAAAATATTTTATGTGACCTGCATTGTATCCTTGACCTAGTTTACATTAATTCATTCCACTGCTGCTATTCTAATCAGGAATTTCTACTTCTCATATAT
The DNA here is from genome assembly GCF_028583685.1 of Petaurus breviceps papuanus. Classification (NCBI taxonomy): domain Eukaryota; kingdom Metazoa; phylum Chordata; class Mammalia; order Diprotodontia; family Petauridae; genus Petaurus; species Petaurus breviceps. Next base: position 9,286,884 of record NW_027186320.1, read on the forward strand.
CTAACACAACATAAATGTCTGCTTGCAGTAAATACACTCCTTAAAGCAGGTCTCCAATAAAATAAAATTCCTAACATGGTAAAAAGCAGTTTATATCTCTTAAGACTCTTGTTAAATTCTATTAAAAAGTCATTTAACAAGTTATGGGCTAATAAGCTAGGACTTGAAACTGGTAGAGAATGGGATTCCTTGAAAACAAGGAAATTAGGTCAGAAAGTATAGATGTGAAATAATGATGCTTACCTAACGGACTATACAGTATGAATTAGGATTAACATAACTGAAGCTTTAAAGGGTGAAAAGCTAAGGTTATTAAAATTGATAATTACTCCTTTTTTCCTGGAAAAAGTCTGTCATGAACTTGCTTATTGATGCACATAGGGACATAGTATGAGATTATAAAACTCCCAATTTGCTTGAGGCAAAAAAAGATAATCTCTGTGTACCCAGGGGTCAACTGAGAAGGTAAAGTAAGACTCTTAAATTCTCAGAGATAAAAGCCCAGATTCCATAAAGAAGATAAAGAAGGTGATACCATGTGACAGCAGAACCAAATCTGGACAAAGCCTGTGATTTAAACATCAGATAATTAGGTGCCATAAAGAAGAGTAATATCTAAAATAATCTGTGCTAGGGGACTATGGGAAAAAGTGGCCTGGTTTAGTAAATATTGTGCTTTGTTGGGGAAAATGATTACTTGAGTCATGGAATAATTTGATGTTTTTGTGAAAATATGCATAATGGTATTTTCTTGTTGTGTGGGACAAAATGACCCTTGCCCAAAATAAAATAAGCAGAGATATCTCCAAGTAGAGACAGGAGGGATTTATTTAATTATTTCTTCTTGCAAGAAGGGTGGTCTCACTACTAGAGGCAGTCTAGTAGGAGAGGCAAAATGCAAAATGCAAAGCTGGGTAATATACCCAAAAGACCACCCCTTCTCCTGCCATTTTGTCCTATCTATTCCTGTTAATCAGGAACTGAGGTGCACAATTTTAACCACAAAAATCTGCTGGTGTTTGCAGATGAAATGTCAGTAATATCAAAAAGCAGAAGGTACATGTCTAGCAGACATGAAAACAGACAAAATATGTCATCAGTATCAACTTAGATATAAAAGCAGACAATATTTTAAGAATCATGGAAATTCTAGGACATGGTGACCTGCCTGGAGTTCTGCAACAGGAGTTCCAATTTTATATCTGTACAGGTCAGATTGTGGTCAGTGGAAACAAGTTTGGAACACTTGGGCCTGTGGTTAGATTTCAGGGTTTGTGCTTACTCTCCTATGCTTAGCTAAACTTAGCAAAAACTTCAACTTATGACCAAGGAAGTAAGGCAAGGGTCCCAGGCTCCCAGCCCAGGTTACTAAGTCTTTCGTACTTTATTACAATTCTGTTCAGATTTCTGGAATGTTACCTGAGAAGTTTTCACTTTTTTCCATTAATTGTGAAGGTAATAATCTATTATGTAATCAAGTCTATCAAGTTTTAAAATGTACTCTATAATTGAGTAGGTAGCAGCAATGAATTTTGGAAGTCTCAGATTTCTGATTTCATATATGCTCTAAAACATAATTGTAGTTTTTTTTTTGTGCCCAAGAAAGTCATAAATGGAGCCACCAGATTAAATTATTTGTTCACACATTGCTCAGGGGTAGCTTAACTCTATAAAACAATTCCCCAATTTGATCAGTGAAGTCCATTTACCTTTTTTCTAAGCACTGAAGCATCCAAATTTTCCAGAGTATGGTGATAAAACATTTAACAACCAGTCCTATTGGGAAAAATGTATATACAACACTTAAATTACATTTAATAGGCTTTTCTCATATTTTCTATTTACTTTTTTAAGCCTAGCCAATATGAAAAAGAAAACCAATAAATAGAGCACTGAATAATAGAATTTGCTAATTTCCAAGATACTCATATTAAAATTTAATTATTGGCTTTCTTAAGTCAGTACTAGCTTGTTCTAGTATTTTCCTATCACACAAAATCAACATCTGATTTGATGAGAAATTGTCTCAAATGCTAATCTCTTCTGAGCAAATAAGTCCATTGTTAATGTATTTGTTATACCTAGAAAGAGCCATACATATTTTCAGCTACAATCTTCTATTTATACTGTTCTACTCTCCACTGCAATATTTGTAAGGTCTGTTTATCTGTTCAAATCCAGCTCTTTGAATACCAGAGCAAATCATATGATCTCTGGGAAATATTTTATAACAACTTGAGCCAAGAGAGCTTTCACCTTTTTATTGAAACCTTGGAAAAGTCATTTCATCTTTTTAGGCTATACACTTAATTTATTTATGCCATATTTGAGTACATATTATACACCAGTTTATTTATACAATGATGAAATTCTTTTAAATGTTGTCATGGTATGATTGACCTAACGGAGTGCTTAATGCCTAACAAGTACTGAGGAAACACATACTGTTGAATAACAGTCTACAAGTATTTCCATGGCCTCTAGGTATAATTGAATACCAACATTCAAAAATATAAAGATGCCCCAGGACATATTGCCTCTTGTATTATATATGTTTTTCTTTCCATTCATAAGCACAAAGCCTATTTCTATTTTTTCTTCAAATCTCAGTGCTTTTGGAATGTCTGTTACAATATTTTTTATTATTTTCATGACTTACACAGTGGCAAAGGGGTCTTCTGATGGGTGAAAAGTCTGATTAGATTTTTTTTTAAATTTTTTTAAAGCAATCGGGGTTAAGTAACTTGCTCAAGGTTACATGGCCAGTTATTTCTGGGTGTGGTGCTGAGTATATGAGACCGGATTTGATCCAGGTCATCCCGACACTGGAGCCAGAGCTCTTACTCGCTGAGCCACCTGGCTGCCCCTAAGCAATTGGGGTTAAGTAACTTGCTCAAGGTTACACGGCCAGGTGTTTCTGGGTGGGCACTAAGTGTCTGAGCCCGGGATTCGATCTCTAGGTCATTCCAACACTGGAGCTGGTGCTCTTACTCACTGTACTACCTGGCTGCCCCAAAGTCTGATTACATTCTAAGGTTTTGACACTGTTGATCATTCTTTTTTTCAGAATATTTTAAAAGAATGATCAACAGTGTCAAATATACCATATAGGTTAACTGAGAAAAGACCATTGAATGCTTTGATAATTAAAATATTATTGTGGAAAAAACAATTTCAGCTCAATGATAAGGTCAGGAGCTAGATTTCAAAGGATTGAAACAGAATTAGAGAAAAGGAAGCAAAGGCTTCAAGTGTAGATTCCTTTTTTTTTTCCTGAAAGTTTGCTGAGAAAAAGGAAGAAGGATGCAGAACTATAACTAAATGGAATTGGACTATCTAATTACATGTTCTAATGTGGAGAATTGGGCATGTTTAAAATCAATAGGGAAGTACCCAATTGAAATAATTATTTTCTGCTAAGTAAGAAAAAAGTTCCTCAGCTGAGAAAGTTTTGGTTAAGAGGATTGTGGGAGGAGGGAAGAGAAAGTTTGGGATAATTTCTGTTCTGAGTAAGATAGAGAATCACTTAGGCAGGAATAAAAGTGTTCTCTTGTTTCAGTGAGGGAAGAGTTCCTGTAGCAATAGTGTAAATTTATAATGTACAAGGTCAGCCCAGTAAGGAGATTTTCTCTACCTTTGTTCAACATTTTATGTGAAAGAGTGGAGGAGGTAGATATTGTGTGTAATAATGAACTTTGGTGAAAAAAAAGAGTGGGTATAGGATAAGAAGACAATGGATGGATTCAAGAACAGAAGATAGTGTAGATTGACATGGCTAATTATAGGGTGGAGGTTTACAAAGGAGGAAAAGTGAAGTAAGAACAGGGATAATAGCCTCAGAAAGTATTTAGGAACTTAGTAAAAATGAGTTTTGATGAGGGTAAACAATATAAGTGGGAGGGCCGAAGCATAGGTATAGGGGAGATGCTAAGAATTTATGGTCAGGGAATAAAATGTTGGAACTTTTAATTAGAGATGTGGAAAATGTTTGGGTAATGGTGAGATCTTATGTATTACCAACTCAATATATGGATAAGAATGTAGAATAAAGTATAAGGAGATGGAAATTAAGGAATTTTAAATATAAGAATAAGGACTGGGGTGGCCAGGTAGCACAGTGAGTAAGAGCACCAGCCCCAGAGTCAGGATGACCTGGGATCAAATCCAGGCTCAGACACTTAGCACCCACCCAGAAACACCTGGCCGTGTAACCTTGAGCAAGTAACTTAACCCCAATTTCTTTAAAAAAAGAATTAGGATTATGCAGTAACACCAAATGGATATTAGAGTACCTTAGTATTAACAAAGGGTTTACAAAGAGAGAAAGATGGAAGGTCAGGTCTTGAGCATCATTTCATAGCAAAGTCAGCATATTAACTTTATGATTTTGGTAGTAGTACCAAATGACTCTGAATCACAAAATATCTCGGAAACATTGGAATGTTATGATATTCAAAGAACAATGGGAAGAGCATGGACAATGAATATTGGATTAGTATAATCTCAATGAAAAGATCCAAGTGAGAAATGGCATAAAAAGTAAAAAATACATGAACAAAAAGGGATTGTACCACCAAAAACAAGCAACTTCCAGGTTTGGATTATGAGCATAGTAACTCTCCATTTATTCAGTAACAGATTAAGGCAAAACATTCAAAGGAAAGGGAAAAATCAAAATACAGGGTAACTCAATCATTTAGTAAGTCCTCAGTTCAATCACAAAGTACAAAGGTCAAATTACTCCACCCCTAAGTAGCACATTCATTTAGTTTATCACAAAGTCTTCTGTCTTCTCAAAGAGGAGATTAGTTTCCAATCATAAACAAAGTACATTCATTTGGTCAGGCACAAAGTACAAAGGCCAAAAGTTTTCCACCCCTTGATCACAACTGAATTACAATAGCATTCATCACCACCAAGCACCCTCTCAAGAGGCAGTGGAAAGCATAAAGGTCATCTGACCCTAGGTCACAACTAGGTTACAATATCATCACAGCACTCAATACTCAAGAAGAGGTCTTTTCTTAATCTTGACCCAAGGCAAGTTCTCAGCAGTTTCTGTTCCTGAAAAGACACAGATTAACAAAGACACAATACAAACATGCACATTGCCAGTGTCCTCATCAAAAGAGGACTGCCAGTGAAATCAATCTAGACCCAACAACAAGGTCTGAGGAATCAGCACAAATCATTGTCCCAAGACCTCTGAAAACATCAGCAAGATCTTCCTTCAGGATTTCTGTAAACATACAGCAAGAAAATCCTTTTTCAGGGCTTCTGAACCAACAGCAACGTCTCAGGACTTCTGCAACAACAGCAACGTCCTCCATCAGCAGGCGAATCAACATCAAAACAGACAGACAAAGTACTGGCACCACAATCATGCTTCCTCCCGGTTCTCCTCTCTTCTCATTTCTCAGGAGTTCTCAATTCTGAGTTCAGCCTCCAGATGCTGGCTCCCAGAAGTTCTTCTGCCCTCTCTCAGCTTGGGCCTCTACCTATGCATGGCACTAGCTCCTCCCAGTTCAGCACCATCTCGTTATGTCAACAAGTCCATCCCATTGTGTGGTTCCAAATTCCCTTACCATTACAGGGACATTTTTTTTAATATGCTAAGAGGGAAGGATGATGAATAGTTAGCATTAGTACTGCACTAGAATCCATGAAATATTAAATCATCAAAGAAAACTTTCTTGATGTTGCTTGAATATTTTATTTAGTATTTAGAGAAGAACAGAGAAGAAACATGTCACATGAGATTGTGGATTCATTGCCTACATAATGTACACATGTGCAATATACATGTGTACAAATGTCAGCATGTATACATGTGTATACATGTAAGTGCAAATGTGTATGCCCATGTGCATTCAAATCTCTCTATATATTTATATATGCATACATAATCATTCAATAAGCATATGATAAGTATATACAATGTGCTAGACACTCAACCAAGCAATAAATATACTAAGAAATGAAGGCAAAAGAGTTTCTTCACTCTAAGAGTGAACAACTTAATGGGGTACACAACATGAAAACAACTATGTATAGCAAATCTATTAAAAAAGGAGAAATATGAAGCAATTAACAGAAAGATGGCATTAGAATTGAGGGATTAGGAAAGGAATATTATAGAAGCTGGGATTTTAGCAGGAATTTGAAAGAAGCCAGGGAGATCAGGAAATAGGAATGATCAAGGGGTACATTCTAAGCCTGAGGGTCAGCCAGAGAAAATGCTCAGAACTGAGAGATGGAACATCTTTTCGAGGGACAGCAAGCAGGTGAGAAGCATGTCATTTAGTGTGTGGCAGGGGGAGGGGGCTAAACTAGAAAAGACTTTTAAGGCAATTTAGGGTATTTCTTTGAATTGTTTTGGATGCAAAATAGAGAAGATAAATGATAGAAATATAGAAAGATGATAGATATAGAAATATACAGATTTATACACAATATTTATATATTGATACATTATATAAACATGTATCAATACATACATGAACACACATACATGTATGTGTGTTTACATGCACATGTGCAAATTTTTGACATGTGTGTGTATTCTGTCTTGCATTAAAAGCCACTCAAAGTCTAGCCCCCTCATCCACCTTACTAGTCTTCTTTTACTTTACACATCTTCTTGGACTGTCCTTCATGTCTAGATTGTTCTCCCTGCTCACATGTACCTCCAGGTTTCCTTGACTTCCTTCAAGCGCCTGTTAAAATCCCACCTTCTATAGAATCCCTTTCCCAATGCCTTAATTCTAATTCCCCTTCCCCTCTCTACATACATACATACACACATCAAATAAGTATACATATATACATGTATGCATACATGAATATAAACATGCATTGTGTTACTATCAGTCATATAGTATGCACACACAGATAACCTCCCACTCTTTAAATTCCGATTTTGAGTTAAGAATTCAGAAAGAAATATAAATTCATTCCATTACTCAGAATTTTTCAGTAACCAAAAAAAAAAATCTTTAAATTTAAATGGATCTTTTCTAAACCTCCCAACTTTAACTTATATGTGATTTTAAATTAGTGTTTGTGTCTATTTTTTTCAGTACAAATTAGATGAGTTGTACAACTTTTAAAATTTCCTATAGTGGTTTTGCCACAGATTTAAAATTTATTACCTTAGATTTTTAGAACAGCCAACTGCCACTGGGGTCCCAAAATTGGATCCAGTTTCAAGTATTGACTCATTTTTCAGCCTTGGGCAGGTCAATTTACCCCTTGATGCTTGATTTTCTCTCTCAGGGGCTTAGCTTTCAGGGAATTTGTGGTGATCAATAAACTAATGCTCCTGAAGGGTTTGGGTTTTTTGCCCTTCTTTGAAGGCAATGACTTGCCCAAGGTCACATGGCTAGTTTTTGTGTTACGTGTCTGAGGCCAGATTTGAACTCAGGTCCTCCTGACTCCAGGGCTGGTGCTCTATTCACTGTGCCACCTAGCTTCCCCTCCTGAAGTTCTTTAAAATTCTGAGATGAGAGACTTAAGGAACCTTTCTGTATGAAAGAACAATGATCCAAACTTGGTTTTTGGGTCACAGAGTTCTCAGTGGTAAGCATGAAACACCACTCTATTGGCAAATGTTAACTATAGAACTGACTCATGTACTATTATATTGAAAAAATTTAAAGCTCATCATTCTAATCAATTGAAATGTAATAAAAATGATTTTAATTACAATTTACAATTTTTCCCTCCTTCAAAGATAAAAATATTTATGCAAACAACCTGTACATGTTCACAATCATAATAAACTTTAAACAATCAAATATGAATGGTAATAATAGCAAGCATGGTACAGGAAGAGTGTAATTACTGCTCCCATCTCCATCTCATGTCATTTAACCTATAGTGTTGCCAAAGGAGAAAGAAGATCAGTTCTTTGAGTATTTGCTTAAAATAATACCATAATCAATATTTTTCAAGGGAACTTTCTCTTGGCTTGCTCCAAATCTTCTCTGACACTTAGATATGGTTGATAGACCCCAAAAATAAAAATAATAAATGGTTCAAGGGAAAGATAACTTCCTGTTATAGGCTGCTTTGTTTAATTACAACTTACCACTTCTTACAAGGTAATTGATACCTTTTTTTAATTAAATATCCTACTTTGGCATTTTGATTATTAAAATGTTTAAATCTTATGCAAGTCTTGAAATATTTTATTGAACCTGTACAAATTTTTGTATGTTACAATGTCAACTTCCATATCCCCTCCTCCAATCTACTCTCTCCCATATTTTCTCCCATACCCTTTTCGACTTTTCAAGTAGGGCATGGTGGATCTGTATGCCCCAGTGCCTGTATGTCTTTTTCCCAATTACATGTAAAATTGTATTAATAATAGTATGTGTATATATATAAATGTGTGTGTATACATATATGTGTATGTATATTTAAACATTTTATTTTAAAACTTTGAATTCCGGATTCATTCCCTTCCTCCCTTGTCACACACCCTCACTGGGAAGATAAGCAGTTCAGTATAGGTTACACATATGTAGCTAATGCAAAACAATAACATAGTAGATATATTGTAAAAGACTGACTATATTTCCCTCCCTCCTATCCCACCTCCCACTTGTTCTATTCTCTACTTTGATGCCTTGCCTTTTCAAAAGTGGGTGCTTCCAACTTCCCTCCCCCCCAAGCCTGCCTTCCCTTTCATCATCCCCCCCTTTCATCCCCTTCCCCCTACTGTTATTTAGGGTGAGATACCCTATTTAGTGTGTATTTCATTCCCTCCCCAAGCCAAATTCAATGAGAATGAGGTTGACCCATTCCCTTTTGCCTTCCTATTCTTCCCCTCCTTTGAAAGCATTTTCCTTTGCCTCTTCTATATGAGATAATTTACCCCATTCTATCTCTCCCCATTTCCTCTCATTATATTGCTCTCTCATTTCTGAATTTCACATTTTAAGTATCAACCCTTCTTATTAAATTGGTCCTGTCCCCTCTATCTATGTATACCTGTAAACATATATACACACATTCACATATGTATTCATATGCCTATATATTCTATTCCCTTTAACTATTTTCATACTGAGAAAAGTTTCATAAGTTACAATTCTTGTTTTTCAATGTAGGAAGGATAATAGTTCAGCTTTGCTAAGTTCCTTATGATTTGTTTTCCCTGTTTACTTTCTTATGCTTCTTTCTCTTGGTTCTTGTATCTGAATGTCAAATATTCTAATCAACTGTTTTTTTTTTTTAGCACAAAAGTTTGAAAGTCCTCTATTCCACTGAATGACCATATTTTCTCCTGAAACATGATACTCAGTTTTGCTGGGTAGGTAATTCTTGGTTTTAATCCCAGCTCCTTTGACCTTTGGAATATCATATTGAAAGCCCTTTGATCCCTCAGTGTAGAAGCTGCCAGATCCTGGGTTATCCTGATTATGTTTCCACAATATTCAAATTGTTTCTTCCTGGCGGCTTGTAATATTCGCTCCTTAATCTGGGAGTTCTGGAACCTGGCTATAATATTCCTAGGAGTTTTCTTTTTGGGATCTTTTTCAGGAGGTGATTGGTAAATTCTTTCAACCTCTATTTTACCCTCTGGTTCTAAAACATCAGGGCAGTTTTCTTTGAGAACTTCCTGGAGGATGATTTCTAGGTTCTTACTTTGATCATTACTTTCAGGTAGTCCAGCAATTTTTAAATTATTTCTCCTGGATCTATTTTCCAGGTCAGTGGTTTTTCCCATGAGATATTTCACATTGCCTTCTATTCTTTCCTTTGTTTTGATCTGTTTAACAGCATCTTGATTTCTCATAAAGTCATTAGCTTCCATTTGCTCCAATATAATTCTGAAGCAATGATTTTCCTCAGTGAGCTTTTGAGATTCTTTTTCCATCTGGCAAAATTGGCTTTTTAAAGCATCCTTCTCCTCATTGCCTTTTTGAGCCTCTTTTGTGAATTGAGTTAGTCTATTTTTTAAGGTATTATTTTCCTCAGTCAGGCTGTTGACTCTCATTTCATAATTTTCTTGCATCGTTCTCATTTCTCTTCACAGTTTTTCCTCCTCTTCTCTTATCTGCTTCTCAAGGTCCTCTATGCCCTGTAACCAGCTCGTATTTTCCTTTGAAGCTTTTGGTGCAGGAGTTCTGATTTCACTCTCTTCCTCCTGTTCCATGCTTTTCTCCTTTTTGTCCCCAGAATAGGAGTCTAATGTTGGAATCTTCTGTCTACTTTGTTTCCTTTGCCTGGTCATTTGGCCCCTCAGTCACTTGACCCCTGGGCTTTTTGTCACAGTAGGACTCTGCCACCAGACAGGGGAGCTATCATCCCAAACACTGGGGTTTTCTCAGCTGCCAGGGGTTTTAGACAGGTGCCCTCTCTGAGGCCTCCACACACTCTGGCAAGCTGAACACACACCCCAGGACCTCCACCCTAAACTGCAATCCAGATCTAAGCAGGTTAAAGCAAGAGCAATTACCCCTCAAACTGGTAGCTTTGTCCCCTTACACTCTACAATTCAGGAGCTGAGTGGCACTGGCTGGCTGTGCCAGGTGTCTCAGAAGCTTCTTGCCCTGGGGGCAAAAGCCAATGCACTCCCACTTACTGGGTCCAAAAGTCCAGACTGCACTGACCTCTCACTTTGTCCTTTGCATCTATGTGTTGATAATTCTGGAAACGGCCACAGTTGCTGCTGATCTTGAGTCCCTTCCCATGGTAGGTGGTCAGGCCTGCTCTGGGGTCGAACCTCCAGCTCATGTGAGCCTTGGCTGGGCTCCCAGAGCGCTGGGCTGGCCAATTCCTTTATGCCTGCTGGGCTGTCCTTAGTGGCAGGTTTGCTTCTCTGTGTCGTTTTATGGGTTCTGTAGCTCCAAAGTTTGTTCAGAGTCCCCTTTCTACATTGATTGGGGAAGGTGGAAGCCGGAGTTGCTTGATGGTCCTGCTTCTACTCTGCTGTCTTTACTTCGCCCACCTCTGAGTGCCCACACTCTCATTTTCAAAGAAGTTTTCAAAGGAGTGAACACCTGAGTGAAGTTTACTTGAGCAAAAAAAACTAAGAAAAAAAAGCCACCTCTAAAATTCTCCTCCCTGTAGGCCTACCTCTGATGAGGCTAGGGCTACTGTGCCTTCTCACTGTGATCCAGCTCTGACTGACCAGCCTGGGGCCACAGTGAGAAGTTACAACCACCAAGATTCTCTTCCTTGTAGTCTCAGCTGTTCCCACGCTAGGGTTACTGTGTCTTCTCCCTGTCATCCTAACTGACCAAGCTGAGGATACAATGAAAGGTTAGAACCATTAAGATCCTTTACTCTCTCATTCTGGCTCTGATTGAGCTGAGGCTGCAGTGAAAACTGAGGAGAATAGTAGGGAATTTGAGTTAACTTCCCCCACCTGGTGAAAGGAACAATGGGGGAGGCACAGCAACTACATCGGGGACCCAATGGCAAAAGACCTAGGCTCCTGGAAGCCCTGAATCCCACTCTTCTAGGTAAGCAGATGAACTTCTGCTCTCAAAACCTCTAGTCCTCACTCCCATACCACTGGAACCTGGAGTTTCTGTTCCAAGTTCCCTGAAGCTAAGAAACCCCTATCAGGAAGCTTATGGGATCCTTAAGGACTCTCCTCCTTATTCACTAAAGCCCCCTCCTCAGTGCTCCTGGACTTTTAATTAAGGTGCTGTACTCTATAACCTCCTGCAACTACCTGGTCCTTAGTCTCTCCCACACAAGTAGTTGTGCCTTCTTTCTCCTTCTTCCCAAATCCACCACTCCCCCCACAATGAGGCTCTGAAACTGTGGGGAGATGAGAAAAGGAGAGGAGAAAATGAAGTCAGAAGTCAACAAGCCTCTACACTTGGTAAGACCAATCTTCTATCAATAATTTGTATATGTGTTTAGGAAATTTAATTAATGTCATCTTACTGTTTGTTTTATTATTGTATTTCTACATTATAGTAAAATTCTTTTATGTTGTAAAACTTGAGTGACCATTGTAAGCCAGGAATGGTGTTAGACAAAGTAACTTTTAATCTGAATTTAGTTGAAACTAAAAGACAGTGAGAAAAAAAAAATTTGTTTAGAAACAGGTATGTTATTTTATTAAGTCCTGCTAATCTTGTCTTAAAGCTACAACAAGTTGGCTCTTACTTATGAAAATAGTAAGATTGTTAAATAAGTTATTTGGGATTATTGTTATAATGCTAAAACCTAAAACTGATCCCACAGAACTTCTAAGGGTACACAATGTAGACACTCCCTACTCCCCTCCCTTAGGAAGATGGTCAAGGTGTCCTCCAGTGTAGTGGTATAGGGGGTGACTGGAGGCCACATGTGCCAGCTACCATATACTGGGATCCTAAAAATAAAGTATGGAAACCCTAAAAAACATCCTGGCAAGAAAAAAATATTAGTATTGAAAATAAAGGACTTGTCATGAAGAAAGTATGTGGCTTTCATCAGCCCAGAAGAATATCATAGGGTGGGCAGGCAGATAAGCTCCTTCTTTGGGGTCCCTATTGATTTCTCCTCATTTGTACACTTTCCAGATCCCTAGAATCCATCTGGTGGGCAAGGTCATCAGCCTCAGGAAAAAATAAAGCTTGTTTGGGTTATGGAGTTCCTAAACAATGAAATTGGCTTACTGAGAAATGAAATATCTTATGTATGCAAGTAATGGTAAACTTTTATTGCTTATTTTAACTCCATCAGAGTAAAAACAATTCTATTTAGCCCTAAGTTGTGATCGGTGAGACTTGTCATTGAGGTAAAAGCTGTTGGGACCACACCTAGTTTTATTTTGAGTTTGAATTTAGGTATAGTTGTCTGTATTAAATCAATATCTGAGAGAGATGTCACAATATACTCAGAGGGAATCCTGCTACAGGTGAAGGTTTGTTTTTGGGAAAGGCCAAGAGGACAATTTTAACCTCTGTCTAAAATGGGACCCTCCTGACTCAGTTTCCCCATTGTCTTCCTTTGAAAAAGAATGTTTTTCACCTGGCTATTCTTGAGTCTGGCTATGAGATGGAATTAAAGTGACTCTTATCTGATTTCAAACAGAGGCAAAGGTGTTTTATCCTGTCATATCTAGCATGTCCCTGCTTTTTCCTTTCATGACAAATTTCCCTAATTAGAGCAAGTGGTCAGTAAAAGATAGTAAAAGTACAATGCATGTATGTGAAATTTTGCTGTTCTCAATCTGAATCCATAGTCATTCCATATCCCAAACAGCTGAGTAAATTAATATACAAGCTTGTCATCTGCCTACCTGCATAGTCAAGTGAAAGGTTAAATCTCTGGAATAGAACATTTTTTCTGAATGACATGGGAACAATTAGACAAAGGGAAAAGAAGTTTGTGAAACAAAAGTACAAACACAATGTTAATCATTATCCTATTTACTAAGGCTGGGATACATCTGAGGTACTAAAGTGTGTTGGATATGAGCTATTAAGCCTAAAATTATATTCTTTTCTATAGCCTAAATAATTTAATAAAAGGATACTTAGTCTAGTCAACTGCCTGTTACTAGATATATCTGTCTTTCTCCTTATATCTTGGGCCCTGCATATTGAACCTGCCTGTCAGATTTGTGTTTCTCAGATTACAGGCCAATTCATCCACAGTTGGCAGCAAGCAGTGGATAGTTGTCCATACTCACCTACCATCTCCTGGATGTGATCTGTTCTCGGTTCCAGTCAACTGAGACAGGGACAGCTCTACTGCCCTTACCAGGCTGAAGAAGCCATGGAAGCAGGGCCCGCCATCCCTTTCCCCAACTGAATTTGGGTCCCAACTCTTTGAGGGGGGGAATGATGTGATCTTAATAAAGCTGCCCCAGCCCCAATATTCTAACTTCATTATAGACTTGGCCCTAATGAACAGCAGGCCCACTGTATCTACCTAACCCCTCCGCCAATGTCCTAAATTCTTTGTATATGCCTCACTGCTCACTGTAACAACAGATGTGTCCCTGAACTCTTAGTTCCCACAGAAACTGCAGGTGTGTCGATATGATGGGAACCTAGCCACTGCCTCTACCTGGTCACTGCTCCCAGCCCCTTTCCCAGGAGAATAGGTGTGTAATCACAATCATATCATCCATCTAGCTCAAGACAGGACCACAATAACTAGTCAGTTGGAGGACAGAATGACCAGAATGTTTAACCACCAAACCATAGATGAGACCCCTCCTCCATTACCTAATCTCTTAACAAACTCCTCCTGCCTCTTTAAGAATAATGATATTTCTCTATTGTATGCAAATTTCTGTTGTGTAATTGCATCTTTACCCTACAAAAATCCATCTTGCTTTCTCTAAAGTTGCTGGTTCCTCTTGCAATTTAGCCTGCTTCATGAGAGGTGCCAATCTCAAAAAATGCCTATACCTGGCTTAGAGGTGGTCTGACTCTGAATTCTTTGAGACGGTTTCACCACAACACAGCATGAAACTGCAACAGTTTTGGGTGGGCATAGCCCCCACCTCAACATTATTTCAAGCAATTTTTTACTTGATTCTCTAGGATTCTCTAAGTGTGTCATCATATCATCTGCAGACAGTGATAGCTTAGTTTCTTCTTTGCATATTCTAATTTCTTTAACTTTTTTCTTCTATTATTGCTAAAACTAGTGTTTCTAGGACCACATTGAATAACAACAGTACTAATGGGCATCCTTGTTTCACCCCCAAACTTATTGGAAATGCTATCTTATCCCCATCACATATAATGCTTGCTGATGGTTTTAGGTACATGCTGCTTATCGTTTTAAGGAAGGATCTATTCATTCCTGTGTTCTCTAGTGTTTTTAATAGGAATGAGAGACTAATCATTCTTGATGAAAAGCCCAGAGCTGAATAGCAATTTTGACTTTCAAAGAGAAGGCTTAAGGGAAAAATATAAAAGGGAAATAGGAAAGGGAAATTGTAAAAGTTTTAAAAATATTAACCTTTATAGGGAGATGATGTTTCTAATTCATAAGAAGCTTCACATTATTGGGACAGTAAGAAGGTATATATAAACAGAGGGCACAGGTGTGAGTTAATTATGAAGGGATGATATCCAAAAAAAATTAAGGAGTGAGGGAGGCATGTACTGGAAGAAAGGAAGAAGAGGATGTAGGATAGGGTAAATTATCTCATATGAAAGCATTAAAAAAAAACTCTTACAATGGAGGAGAAGAGGGGGCAGATGAGGGGGAGTGATTGAGCTTTACCTTCACCAAAATGGGTTCAAAGAAGGAATAACATACACACTCAATGTGTATAGAAATCTATTTCTCTCTGCAGGAAAGAAGGAGGGGAGGGTAATAAGTGAAGGAATGGATGATAGAAAGGAGGGCAGATTGGAGGGAGGGGGTATTCAGAATCAAAACACTTTTAAATAGGGATAGGGACCCTCAAGACAATGTCTCTCAAGAGAAAAGGAAAGAATAAATTGGGGGGACAGGATAAAGGGAAATACAGATAGCATAGTAATTGTGAAAAAAAATTGAAATGAGTTTCTCTGATAAAGACCTCATTTCTCCATGTATAGAGAACTGAGTCAAATTTATAAAAATAAGAGTTATTCCATAATTCATAAATATTCAAAAAATGTGATCAGTTTTCAGATAAAGTAATCAAAGTTATTTATAGTTGTATGAAAAAATTCTCTACCTCACTATTTATTGAAGAAATGCAGACTTTTGGAGGGCAGACCCAAGATGGTGGAGTAGAAGCACAAACTTGTAGTGAGCTCCTGCTCCAATCACTTCCAATATATTTTTAAAAAATGACTCTAAACAAACTTTAGAGTTACAGAACCTACAATGTGACAGAGAAAAACAAATTTCCCACTGAAGGCAGCCCAGCAGGCCAAAAGGAAAGGTCTATCACACAGATATTGGTGCTGAGTGCAGCCCCATGTGAGCCATGGTTCTGGCCCCAGGGTGGGCACGCCCAGCAGCAGCTAGAGCAGACCCAAGGAGACTGAACCACCAGAAGCTGTTGCAGTTTACAGACTTCTCAACCCATAAATGCCAAAGATAAAATAAAAGGTTAGTGTGGAATTCTGTTGGAAAAGGAAGGGAAGGCAGAGCATGATCAAGCCCCTGGATCCAGAGGGAGAAGCAGCACAGGTGTGGTGGTGGCTGCCTCAGCAGCTCCTGGCCTGCAGATGTAGGGAGACAAAGCAACCATTAAGAGGTCTTTCTTTGACCTGCTTGTATCTGGATCATGGTGTTGGGTGGTGGTCCTGGGGTGTGTAGTCAGTGATCCAGAGCTTTTGGGGGCTGTAGAGAGGGTACCCTCTTAATAGCTCTGGCAGTTTCAAAAACCCCAGTGATTTGGGTCAAAGCTCTCTCCATTCTGGAAGCAGAGTCCTACCATGGAAAAGGCCTCAAAAGTCAAGTAATTGGTTGGCAATATGAGCAAACAGGAAGCACAAACAGACCACAGAATCATTTTTAGGAACAAAAAGGATCAAGGCAGGGAGCAGGAGGAAGACATCAAAGTCAGAACTCCTCTATCAAAAGCCTCCAAGAAAAATATGAACTGAGGCCATAGAGGAACTCAAGAAGGATTTTGAAAATCAAGTAAGAAGAAGTAGAGGAAAAATTGGGAAGAGAAAGAATGATGCAAGAAAATCATGAAAAGTGAGTCAACAGCCTGTTAAAGGAGACTCAAAAATACAATGAAGAAAATAAAAGCTTAAAAATAGAGTAACCCAAATGGCAAAAGAGGCCCAAAAAGCCAATGAGGAGAGGAATGCTTTAAAAAGCTGAATTTTCCAGATGGGAAAGGAATCTCAAAAACTCACTGAAGGGAATAACTCCTTCAAAATTAGATTGGAGCAATTGCAAGCTAATGACTTTATGAGAAATCAAGATACTATAAAACAGATCCAAACAAATGAAAAAATAGAAGCCAATGTGAAATATCTCATTAGAAAAACCACTGACCTGGAAAATAGATAAGGAATGATAATTTAAAAAATTATTGGACTACATGAAAGCCATGATAAAAAAAAAGATCCTAGATACAATACTTCAAGAAATTATCAAGCAAAATTACCCTGATATTCTAGAAGCATAGGGTAAAATATAAATTGAAAGAATTCAACAATTGCCCCTTGAAAAAGATCCCAAAAAGAAAACTCCTTGGAATATTACAGCCAAATTCCAGAGTTCCCAGGTCAAGGAGAAAATATTGCAAGTAGTCAGGAAGAAACAATTTGAGTATTGTGGAAACAATCAGGATAACATAAGACCTAGCAGCTTCTGCATTAAGGGATCAAAGGGCTTGGAATATGATATTCTGAAGGTCAAAGGAGCTAGGACTGAGACCAAAAATCACCTATCCAGCAAAACTGAGCATAATGCTACAAGGGAAAATTCAATAAAATAGAGGATTTTCAAGCATTCTTGATGAAAACACCAGAGCTGAACAGACAATTTGACTTTCAAATACAAGAAGCAAGAGAAGCATGAGAAGGTAAACAGGAAAAAGAAATCATAAGGAATTTATTAAAGTTGAAGTATTTATATTCCTATTTGGAAAAATGATAAATGTAACCCATAAGGCTTTTATCAGAATGAGGATAGTTGAAGGGAATATATGTGTGTATGTATACATACATTTATGTATGTATGGGAGGGTATGTGTGTGTGTGTGTATACATATATATATATATATATGAGTGTGGGCATGAATATTCATGCATACATAGAGAGCACAGGATGAGTTGAATATGAAGGGATGATATCTAAAAAATAAAATTAAGAGGTGAGAGGAATTTATTGAAAGTAGGAGAAAGGGAGAGATACATTAGGGTCAATTATCTCATATAAAAGAGTCAACAGAACAGTGTTACAATGGAGGGGAAGAGCAGGAAAGTTAAAGGGAGTGGATCAATCTTACTCTCATTGAATTTGGCTTAAGGAGGGAATGATATACACACTTAAATGATATCATACCATGCAGGAAAATAGGGGGGGAAGGGGATAAGAGGCAGGATTATAGAAGGGAGGGCAGATTGGGGCAGAAGGTAGTTAGAAGCAAACATTCTTGAAAAGGGATAGGGTCAAAGGAGAAAATAGGATAAGTTGGTAGTGGCATAGGATGGAGGGAAATATCATTAGTCCTTCACAATAAAACTACTACGGAATTGATTTGGGTAACTACTCATGTACAAACTATATTGAATTGCTTATTGTCATTATGCAGTCATCAGCTGAGCAACTTGAACATAGTAATTGGTCTGTGAACATTAGAATAGAGGAGATAATTTGTAAAAGTCATTATTAAAAGTGTGATAGGAAGTCCATTTTAAAAAGGATGATGGTATTCAATATAACGAGGGCCCAATTTAAATTGTGATGGATGAATGTGTTATGTCTTCAGCACCTTTTGATATTGTGATTTCTTCTATCAGTTCTGCATGTGTCAGAGTAGGAGAAGAACAAGCATATGGTGAGAATGACAGAGTAGGAATTAGTAAATTTGTAATAGAAAGATAATTCCACAAATCTAAATAGTAAACCGTGTGCTGAAATGTGAAAATATAGAGATTTTTCATGATAGAAAAATACATAAAATAATCTTACCAAAACATCATTCAGAAGGCTAATGTAGATGGTGATTTTCTCCACTTTTCCTTTTTTCACATTTAGAAAATCATGTGTCTATATACATATATGTATGTATATAGATATAGGTATATACATAGTCATACTTTTTATCAGATTTCTCATTCATCTCCCTCTCATTTCAAAGATTTTCTAGAATACCAATTCCTCCATTCACAAAGAAATAATTTCCTTTGTATTCAGGACTACATGAAATTATTTTTACTTTTTTTTCTTTTGGGACTAGAAGGGTACAAAAAATACATTTAAATGGAACGTGTAGCAGATTTTATTTCTGCACCCCCCAGAACTGATTTATTTATTTTTCAACATTCATTTCCACAAGATTTTGAGTTCCAAATTTTCTCCCTATGTCTCCCCCATCCAAACATGGCATGCATTCTGATTGCCCATTCTCCCAGACTACCCTCTATTTTATCACCACCACTTACTCTTATCCCCTTCCCCCTTACTTTCTTGTATGGCAAAATAGTTTTCCATACCCCATTGACTGTATATCTTATGGCCCAGTTGGATGTAAAAACAATTTTTTTGACATTTGTTTTTAAAAAAAACTTTGAGTTATATATTCTCTAATTTCATGCCTCCCCACCCACCCCCTTTGAAAAGACAAGTAACTCCATATAGGTCATACATGTGTAGTAATGCAAAATATTTCCATAATAGTTATATTGTCAAAGTAATGATTTTTCCCTCCATCCTATCCATTCCCCCACTTATTCTATTTTCTCCTTTGACCCTATCCCTTTTCAAAAGTGTTTGCTTATGACTAAACCCTCCCCTAATCTGACCTCCCTTCTTTCATAATCTCTACTTTTCCCCTTCCTGACTGCTTTCCTGTAGGATAAGATGCTCAATTGAGTGTGTATGATAGTCCCTCCTAAAGCCAAATCCAATGAGAGGAAGCTTGACTCATTCTCTTCCATTTCCCTCTTCTCCTAAATTGTAACAGTTTTTTTGTCTCTTTTATGTTATATTCCTATTATATTTCTTTCATTCTCCTTCTCCCAATATATTTCTCTCCTACCCTTTAATTGTATCTTTTATATATCATGCCTTCATATTCAACTCACACTCTCTTCTCTCTCTCTCTCTCTCTCTCTCTCTCTCTCTCTCTCTCTCTCTCTCTCTATATATATATATATATATATATATATATATATATATATATATTCCCTTCAACTCCCTTAATCCTGAGAAAAGCCTAATAAGTTACAAATGTCATCTTTCCAAGAAGGAATGAAAATAGTTTAATTTTAATAAGCTCCTTATGATTTCTCTTTCCTATTTACCTTTTAATCGTTCTCTTGATTCTTGTATTTGAAAGTTAATTTTCTTTTCGGTTCTGGTCTTTTCATCAAGAATGTTTGAAAATCCTCTATTTCATTGAATATCCATCCCTCCCCCACCCAGAGTACTACATTCAGTTTTTCTGGGTAGGTGATTCTTGCTATGAATCCTAGCTCCTTTGACTTCTGGAATATCATATTGCAAGCCCTTTGCTACCAAAATGTAGAAGTTGCTAGATCTTGCATTATGCTGATTGTGTTTCCACAATATTCGAATTATTTCTCTCTGCTTGCAAAATTTTATCTTTGAACTGGGAACTCTGGAATTTGCCTACAACAGAAGAGTTTTCTTTGGGGCATATTTTTCAAGAGACGATTGGTGGATTCTTTCAATTTCTGTTTTACCCTACCTTTCTAGAATATCAAAGAACTTTTCCTGATAATTTCTTGCAAGGTGATGTCTAGACCCTTTTTTATCATGGTTTTCAGGTAGTCCAATAATTTTTAAATTATGTCTCCTGGATCTGATTTCCAGATTTTTTTCCCGATAATATATTTCACATTGTCTTCTATTTTTTTCCATGCTTTTTGTTGTTTTATAATGGCTTGATTTATCATAAAATCATTAGCTTTCATTTGCTCCCTTCTAATGTAGAAGGAATCATTTTCTTCAGTGAGCTTTTGGAACTCTTTGGCTTAATTTGCCTTTTAAAGAATTCTTCTCCACATTGTTTTTTTGGACCTCTTTTGCCTTTAGGGTTAGTGTATTTTTTAATAAAATTTTAAATTGAATTTTATGTTTATTTTTAGTTTACATCATTCATTTCCACAAGATTTTGAGTTACAAATTTTCTCCCTGTCTTTCCCCAACCCACAACCCCAAAACAGTAATCCCACTGTGTACCCCTCCCCCAATCTGCTCTGTCCTATATCCTCTCTAATCCCCCCTCCAACTTTCCAATAGGGCAAGATGGATCTGTATATCCCAGTGCCTGTATATATTTTTCCCAGTTGCGTGTAACAATATAATATGTATTTTTTAAACATTTGATTAAAAAATTTTGAATTCCAGACTCTCTCCCTTCCTCCTTAATAACCAACACTTACTGGGAAGATAAGCAATTCCATATAGGTTGTACATGTGTAGCTATGTAAAACATTCCCTTAGTGGATATATTGTGAAAGACTGACTATATTTCCTTCCATCCTATCCTACCCACAACTTGTTCTATTATCTACTTTAACCCTGTCCCTTTTCAAAAGTGTGTGCTTCTAACTTCTCTCCCTCCCCCAATCTGCCTTCCCTTCCATCATCCCCCCTGTCATCCCCTTTACCCCTATGGTTCTGTAGGGTGAGATACACTATTTAGTGTGTATGTCATACCCTCACTAAGCCAAATTCAATTAGAGTAAGGTTGACCTATTCCCTTTTGCCTTCCTGTTCTCCCCATCAATTGTAACAGTTTTTCCTTGCCTTTTATATGTGAAATAATTTACCCCATTCGGTCTCTCCCTTTCTCCTCTCATTATATTCCTCTCTCACCTTTCAATTTCACCTTTTAAGTATCATCCCTTCCTATTCAACTGGTTCAGTGCCCTCTGTCTATGGATACCTGTAAACATATATATGTATATATGTATATATATATATACACACTCACATATGTATTCATAAGCCTATATACCCTCATATATAGACATATACATGTATACACACACACACACATATATATACACACATTTATATTTCCTTCCACTATTCTCATAATGAAAATTGTTTCATGAGTTACAATGATCATTTTTCCATGTAGGAATGTAAATAGTTCAACTTTGACAAGTTCCTTATGATTTCTTTACCCTTCTTACCCTCTCAATCTTCTCTTGCTTCTTGTATCTGAATGTCAAATTTTCTATTCAACTCTGTTTTTTCATCAAGAATTCTTAGAAGTCATATATTTCATTGAATGACCATATATTCCCCTGAAACATGATGCTCATTTTTCTGGATAGGTGATTCTTGGTTTCAATCACAGCTCCTTTGACCTTTAGAATATCATATTCCAAGGCCTTTGATCCTCAATATAGATGCTACCAGATCCTGTGTTATCCTGTTTGTGTTTCCACAATATTCAAATTGTTTCTTCTTGTCTGCTTATAGTATTTTTTTCCTTGATCTGGAAACTGGGATGATTTCTTGGTTCTTTTTTGATCATGGCTTTCAGATAGCTGAATAATGTTTAAATTATCTCTCCTGTATCTATTTTCCAAGTCAGTGGTTTTTCCAATGAGTTATTTCACATTGCCTTCTATTTTTTCATTTCTTTGGATATGTTTAATAGTATCTTGATTTCTCATAAAGTCCCCAGCTTCCATTTGCTTTAATCTAATTCTGGAGCAATCATTCTCTTCAGTGAGCTTTTGAGGCTCTTTTTCTTTCTGGCAAATTTGAATTTTTAAGGCATTCTTCTTTTTGTCTTTTTGAGCCTCTTCTGCCATTTGAGTTAGTCTATTTTTTAAGGTGTTATTTTCCTCAGTCTGGTTGTTGACTCTCTTTTCATGATTTTCTTGCATCATTCTCATTTCTCTTCCCAACTTTTCCTCCACTTCTCTTATTTGGTTTTCAAAATACTTCTTAAGGGGTGGCCAGGTAGCACAGCGAGTAACAGCACCGGCTCCAGTGTCAGAACGACCTGGAGATCGAATCCCGGGCTCAGACACTTAGCACCCACCCAGAAACACCTGGCCATGTAACCTTGAGCAAGTTACTTAACCCCAATTGCTTAGGGGTGGCCAGGTGGCTCAGCGAGTAAGAGCACCGTCTCCAGTGTTGGGACGACCTGGAGATCGAATCCCGGGCTCAGACACTCAGCACCACACCCAGAAATAACTGGCCGTGTAACCTTGAGCAAGTTACTTAACCCTGATTGCTTAAAAAAAAAAATACTTCTTAAGCTCCTCTATGGATTGTAAGCAGTTCATATTTTCCTTGGAAGCTTTTGGTATCGGAGTTCTGACTTTGTTGTCTTCCTGCCATTCTATGCTTTGATCCTTTTTTTTTCTCCAGAAAAGGATTCTAAGGTTTGACTGCTGTGCTTGCTTTGCTTCCTTTGCTTGTTCATGTTGCCACTCAATTCCTTGACTTTTGAGCTTTTTGCCCCAGTGGCCCTCTGCTTCCATAGAAGAGAGATTTGTCCAAATAACTGGGGTTTTTGAGCTGCTGGAGCCATTTGTTGGGTGCCCTTTCTGGAGCCTCTACCAGCTCTGACACCTAGTGACATACCCAAGCACCTCCCCCCCCCCGACAGCAATTCATATGCCACTAGGTTAAAGCAAGAATAATTACCCCTCAGAACAGTCCCTTGTCCCCCTACAATCTGCAGGCCAGGAGTTAAAAAGCAGTCATGTGGCAGTAGCTGCACAGCCACCATGACTCAGCCACTTCTCCCTCTGGGGGGCAGAGACTGGACCACAATCCTGGAACCCCTGTTCCCAAAGTCCACACTCACCTCTCACTTTGTCTTTGGTATTTATGGGTTAATAATTCTGGAAACGACCACAACTGCTGGTGATCCACTCTCCTGAAGTCCCTTCAGTCCACCTTGTTGCTAAAACTGAGGGCTGAAGCAATTCTGGGCTCTGGTCCCAGGGGACTATAGCGGACCCTTCCTGTCAGCCTGCTGGATTGCCTTCAGTGGGAGATTTGTTTCTCTCAGACACTTTGTTCTGTAGACCTAAAGTTTTTTTGGAGTCATTTTTTTATAGGCATTTTAGATGGTTATGGGGGGGAGCACACAGAGTTTTCCTAATTCTATGCTGCCACATTGACTCTGTCTCTTATTAGTGTATTTGTTAAGGTATTATTTTCTTAAATATTTTTGGGTCTCCTTCAGAAAGCTATTAACTTGTTTTTCATGATTTTCTTGTGTCATCATTTTTCTTCCTAATTTTTCTTCTACTTCTTTTACTTCATTTTCAAAATTCTCTTTGAACTCCTCTGTAATCTGTAATTTTTTTGGAGGCATTGGATGTAGGAGCTTTGACTTTGTTGTCTTCCTCTTGTATATTTTGATCTTTGTCACAAATGTAAGATTCTATAGTTTGATTTTTTTGTATGCTGTTTGCTTATCTTCCCAGTTAATTACATGATGTTTGAGCCCTTTGTCAAAGTAGGACTTTGCTTTTAGAGTGGAGAGTTCTCTGTCCCAATTTCCAGGGCTTTTGCACAGCTGTTGTCAGAGATAATTCTAGGCACCTGTAAATTTTCAATTCTTTTAAGGTGATATGATCAAAGGAGAGGTGGTTACTCCTCTTCTAGCCTGTGCTCTGGTCTGTGAGTGACTACAAGCACTCATTTCTGCCTTATAACTGTGAGGAGGACTCCCTCTTCCTGGCCACTGGAAGCTCAGCCATGCCAACACCCTTCCTCATCCCAGGACGACCACCCAAGAGTATGACCCAGATCCAAGAAGGGCAAAGTAAGAGAATCCTGCCTTAGCACCAGCAAAGAGATCCCTCAATTGACCTCCAATAGGCTGCTTGATCCCCCTCCCCCACCATCTGTGTGCCTGGAACTCTGGAAGCAGCTTCTTCTGCTGCTTCTGTCTCCTCCTCCACCCTGGGACTGGGGCCTGACCATGTGCTTCTCTCACTCAGGTCCAACAGAGTTTCCCCACTCACCTTCTACTTTGTCTTTGGCATTTGTGGGTTGAGAAATCTAGAAACCACCATAGCTGCCAGTGATTTAGTCCTCTGAGCTGTGCTGTAGCCTGATATGTGCCAGCACTGGACACGCTGGGTTGTGCTCCCAGCCCTTTATAGACCCTTACTAGAGACTTTCCAGGCTTTCTCAGGCTAGAGATAGGTTTCATTTTGTCATTTTGGGGTTCTGTACCTTGAAAATTTCTTTAGCACATTTTTTTCAGAAATTTGGAGGGATTTGGGGGATAGCTCAAGCAGGACCCTGATTTTTCTCTGCCATCTTGGCTCTCTCCCCCTGAGATTTTAAAAATAGTAATTTCATGGAGAACATGAAACAAGTGCAACATTATATTCCCTTTTCTGAGAATTCCCAGTATTTTACTTATAAACTGTTTTGCAAACTGTTAAATGCTGTTTAAATATCAGTTTTTATTATTAAATTGATACATGCCATTCTATAACTTGAAAATAAAGATAGACAGGTCATATGCAGAATCCAAGAAAGGGCAGTGAGTTGACATAGAATCTTTATGCTAACTATAAGAATGAACTACAATTTCTACCATTTCTATAGAAAGCACCTGTTTTCACACACCTACTGCACTTATAAATATTGCTTTATATAGCATATCTTTCTACTTTTTTCTTAACTAAAAACCAAATAAAAGTAATTAATATGAGAAAAGAATGATGTGGTGGAGGGATTGATACCGATATATCTTCTTTGTTTTCAACAAAGCAGATCATTGAGAGAGTAACGAGGTTATGATGTGAAATTACATTCCCTTCCACACCCCATGCCAGAGAAATGAAATTAGTTTGTGATATTGAAAGATGACTATTGGTATCTTACTATTCTTGTTGAAAAACACTCTGAACAATAGATAACACAAAACAGGTGAGTGGTCAGTTATAGAATGAAAATAATTACAAAAGAGACTGAGTAATTTAATTTGCTGCATGATTTTTTGCCTGGTTTCACTGAATTTGCATCCCTTAGGAAGAACATTACTTAAATTGTTTAAATTATACTTTCATTTTAATCATAAACAAGGTAACTCA
The DNA here is from genome assembly GCF_028583685.1 of Petaurus breviceps papuanus. Classification (NCBI taxonomy): domain Eukaryota; kingdom Metazoa; phylum Chordata; class Mammalia; order Diprotodontia; family Petauridae; genus Petaurus; species Petaurus breviceps. The sequence continues at coordinate 9,312,545 of NW_027186320.1, forward strand.
ATTTATAATTAGATTAGCATACACAGTGATTTGCTTAATGAAAATCCCTTTCACTTCTTCATGTCACATCGAGAATGAATCTGCTTTACTGCTTTCTTGGGATACCATAATTTTAACTAGAGAGAGAGAGGGAAAATTGTTGACTTTTTCATAGGACCTTTTAAAAATAGATAATGTTTTTTTCCCCTACTATAGTTTTTCTTGCCTCTCATTACTAACTAACTGATAGATAAGTCTGTGAAGATCTTAAATGCTTCTGAGTATATCTTGTAAAGTTTATCAGTAGGATTTATTTCTTTGAAGGATTTAATATTTGCCTCTAAATCGCTTATAAATTCTTTATCTATGAGCAAGAAAATGTTTAGTCTCCCTGATAACCAATGCTTTTGATTGTTTTGGAACTTAGTGGTGTTTTGATGGACAATGTGCAATGAAATTCCCTAAACTAATGTGTTGTTATTGGATTGTATTCAAGAGATCCCCTAAGGAGTTTATAAAACAAAGTAAACCACATAAAACTAAGAAAAATATTTTATAGTTCATCACCTGCTCAAGTAGCAAGCTCATCTTACTGTTGAGCAAAGAGATGTCTCCAAGGTTACACTGTATCATGCCAGACAAGAACAAAAATCTTTTGAAAAAATTAGCAGAACGAGCATGAGAACTTTCCTACTCATGGCATTAAGATTCAATGTCAATTAGTGTTTATTCTAAAGTTTTACAGTTTAAATATCTTTCCTACAGTTTTGGGAACTTATATAAATAAGAAATATCCATTAAAGTGGTTCATTCTGACATATATTCTATCAAAAGAGAACATATTCCCACCCTGTCATCTTCCTTGAAGGTGATTTAAAATTAATTTTTCAAAATATTTTATTAAAACTATCAATTGACGACCAACCCACAGATGGACTTTTCCATACCAACTTGCCCCTTGATGTAAAAGAGCAATGACTTGTAATACTATTGTACTAAATGTTTTTAGTTGCTTTTATATTGAACAAATATTATTATTCTGATCTTGTAGATGCGAAATCTGAGTTTCAGAAAAAGTATCCTGCTTTAAAATCATATACATGTATGTATATGTCTAGACATGTTAGTAGCCTCTTTTAAAATCATATATATAGGAGCAGAATCACTATATGAATCCACATCTACTTATAAGGGCAGTGATCATTTTATCATACTCTATAGATACACTACTACACAATTTATAATGTATCTTACTACTTGAAACAGGATAATGTCATGATCATATGTTTTAATTAAATTTGTTAAAGCTTTATTGACATCTTGAGATTTTTTTGCCACTATGTTTTCATTTTAAATATATGTACCTTAATGAATTATACAATTAACAAGGGTCGATATCTATGTTTATATACACATACAAATATGCAGGCACACACAACATACAAAAATAATGACTAGGTATAATGGCATGTGTTACATTTCATATATGTGGTTCCATATCTTTTTATGAAAAGGAGGAAAGTATATTTCTTCATCTTTTCTCTATCAGTAGAGGATATTCTAATTAGATTTGGATTACTTTTCATGTTTTCATTTCAATTATCATGATGATTATTAATATTCTATTCTTGGTTATTCTGGTCTCTGCATCAGTTTATAAGTGTATCTATGTATTTCTATGAATCCTTCACATTCATGGTGTCTTATGATACAATGATATTCTACCACATCCATATAGCCCAATTTGTTCAACTATTCTCTAGCTTATGGGAAGCTATGGTCCTTTGTAGATTTTTTAAGAACAAAGTGTTGCTATGAATATTCGTTGTACATGGGATGTTTCCTTCTCTCTTTAACCTTCTTGAAGTATACCAGTAGGGAAATTTCTGAGTAAACTCACGAGGTCTAGCAGTATACATTACAATGTTGTAGCATTAAAAAATAGTCCTATGTAAGTGAATATGCATAGCAGCACTTTCTTGTACCAAAAACTGCACATGGTATCATAAGAACTGAAAGCTGTCCAGTTATAACTTTATTAACATTTAGACATGAACAAATGACTTAATTTCCCTACAGTGTTCAAGTTATCTTATGTTACGGAGGGCTTGTAGGGCTCAGACAGTGAGTAGAAATGTACTGAATTGGGAAAGGGAATATTTTGCATTACCAACAATAAGGCCAATGTAACTGGATCAACGAGTATTATGGTAGGACTAAGAAACCTGGAAATTTAGCAGCTGGTTAAATTATAATGAGTTTTGAATGTCTAACTGAAGCTTTTACATGGAATTCTAGAGATGATACAAAGCCACTGGAGTATTTGAATAGGAGGGGAAGTAGGAAGGGAAAGTGAAATGTTCAGATATGTGTTTTAGTAAGATCAATTAGATAGTTGAATATAAGATGGCCTGGAGTGGCTCTAATTATATGAAGAGTTTAATAATAAACTGACTATATTTTAACCAGAATGATTAGACTAATTCACAAATCTAAACAAAATGTGACTTTCTTCCAACATTTATGATTCCACTTTAGGTAATTTGCATTATTCTTGATCTTCCCATATGTTATTGTTTCCTAACTTTCTTGGTATGGAATGAACAGAAAGAAAAAAAAAGTCTTTGAATGATTCCTTCAGCTTTTCCCCCACATACATGAATCCATCTTTAAATTATAGATTGGATTAATGTTCATTTATTTGCCAGAATCAAAAAATATTATATTACTACTAAGCACAAACAAGGATTCATATGAATCTGACTTTCATTTTTCTTCTGATCATTAAGGATCATTTTTAGATAAGTATTACTGGACTAAAGTTTGGCTTCTTTTATAGTCAGAGCAAGGTAAAAAAAAATGGACATCCAAAATACTGCACTGTTGGATAGGAAATGCATATATTTTTAAATACCCATAGGAAAGTTTCTCAGAATTTAAATATGCACTTTGTGGAGATTTTTAAAATGTTTATGGATAATGATAGGCTTTCATCTCACATAGGATGAAAATGCATAGACAGCTTGTGATATTCACCTATGGACATAATAACTGCAGACATTAAGTTAAAAATTCCATCAAAGTCTCAAAACTAATCTCTAAACTCATTTATAAGTTTGAACCAACTGTTCCTGGGAGAGAAACTAGCTGTTAAAAATTGTCATTGAGATGCTTGCTGAACTGACTCTTTCCTAACATTGTACTTCATGGGAGCAAATCATGGGAATACTTTACCAGCACTTGGACTTAAGGAGTGACCTCTTCTGGGAAGGAAGTGTCCTATAATCAAAGTTGAGATACAAATGACACCAGATGTAGGAAGACATTTCATTTGCCCTATCACAATTAAATTCGACATTTCTGGATCTTCTTAAATGTTTGAACTCCAAGGGATAAAGACTGTACAAATATGTGGGGATAGGAAAAAAAAACTCTTCGTTTTATGTATTCACTAGAAGTTTAATGACAAATGTAGATATTGAGCCTCAAAAAATACATGCATAAAACTTGGTTTCAAGGGTTATTATTACAATTGCAGGATGTGATAGTAATGGCAATTAAAGATTCCCCTGTATTGGCTTGGTTTTCAAATTGATTGTGTTAAAACCCAGAGCTTGTTAATCCCACCTGTGGGATGGACTTTTTGATGTGAAAAGAATGTCCTGAACTGGGAGGAGCTGGTGACGTAGATTTGGAGAGACACTAGAGAGAGGAGGAAGATCTTTTTGGAAGCAGCACCTCGTGGAGAGAGAGAGACTAAGAGAATTGCTGGTGGCCGCTTTGAATTGCCCTGGACTTTTGAGACCTGCCCCCTGAGCTGCCAAGGACTGAGGAGACATGGCTGTTTTGCTGGTACTTTGTCTGTCTGTTTTGATGTTATTTTGCCAGATTTGTCCACTGGTGAAAGACAGTCCTTTTGTTGAAGAAGTCCTGGAACCTGGCTGTTCGCTAAGAAGCCCTGAGACTGTCCTGCAGACAGAGAGTGAATACTGTCCACTGGTGAGGGACAGTACTGTTGTTGCAGGGGTCTGGAGACTGTCCTGCAGACAGAGTGAATACTGTCCACTGGTGAAGGACAGTGCTGTTGTTGCAGGGGTCTGGGAGCCTTTCTGTTGGTTCAGAAGCCCTGAAGAAGGATTTTCTTGTTGTATGTTTACAGAAATCCTGGGAGAGGGCTTTGCTAATGTGTTCAGGGGTTCTAGGACTGTTCTACAGACAGAGGCTAAATTCATGAAGGGACTGGCAATGTATCTTATGGCCTTGCTAAGCCTTGTCTCCCCAGGAACTAAGATTGCTGAGAACTTGCCTCTTGTCAAGATGAAGAAAAGACCTCCATTTGGGTATTAAGTGCTGTGTTTAAACTTGATGTAACTCTGGGGTAGATTCAATTGTGATCCAGGGGTGGGGAACTTTTGACTTTATGTTTGGAAACTAATCTCCATTTGAGAAGAGGGGCTTTGTGGTGGACTTAATTAAGGTATAGCCTAGGGGTGGAGAAGTGTTTAGAACAGAGACTTTGTAATTGATTGAATGATTGGAAGGTCCTGGGGTGGGGTAGTCCTTGGAGATTATTTAATCACACTTAGTAAATGCTGTATTTGGAATGATGTCATGTTTTGATCTTCTCTGTTCTTGGTTTGTCACTGAATAAAATAGAGAGCACCTATGCTGGTATTTTGAACTTGGGAAGATTGCCTTTCCTTGGCATTACATTACATTACACAGGATCAATAAATAAAAGTCATAGTCACTGACCAGATTACAAAGTGAGCTCTTAGGCTTCCAATGGAAATAGTAGGTGATGAAGAGAAGCTGTTCTTTCCAGGAGAATGAAAAACATCACATTTTTGAAGTTGAACAAGAACATGAGTTGAGCACAAGCTAGTGAAGAAGGATAATTAGAGAACTCTTGCTTCTTAAATTGTGGATGTGGAGTTAGCAAAAATTTGACAAAAAAATGAATACACAGTGAACAAAAATTAATTAAATATCAAATGTGTAATGAATCTGAGGTTTTTCTGGCAACACTTGCCCATATTTCATCAAGCTACTTCATTGCAGTCTTGGATCTGAACACATGACAATTGCATTTTGCCTTGCACATGCCAACACATCTATGCAGCAAGAATTAATGCTGCCAAAACATGAAAATGGGTCATGAGTGGAAAAAAGTTTAAGGAACCCTGAATTAGATTATACTTAGCATTGTAATCTTGTCATTTGAGAATACATCAACATACCAGTGAACTGAACATTTCTGTACCATTCTTGTGATAAACTCACACTCTGATATGAAAAAAAATTCCTTATCCAGGGACTATAACAGTGAGAACTGTTAAATACTTAGTATCTTTGTGATATGCATGCTATAAAATACATAGGGTTTATGAGTTATCCTTAATTTTAATCCAATTTTTATTATAAATAATTGAGCAGGATATTTTTAAATAGAATTAGTGACAAAATAGAGTATTGCCCAATAGAAATATTAAACCAAAAAATGATAAATGAGAGTGATAATTCCTTTTCAGTAAAACACTATAATCTCTGAACATGAATTATACTTTCCTGGACACAACTGTGTTTTACTGGAAAAAAATTGGGTAAGTCATGTATATCCTCTCTCTGAGTCTCAACTTTGCCTTATAAAAATTAAAGGACTGGATGAGAAAACCTCTGCTTTAGCTTCAAGCTGTAAATCCCAGGTCCTGTATTTCCTTTCCCTTTCACCATAATCTTTCAAAGTTGACTCAGTGCCTCAATTTTCCTTTCTGCCAGTTCTATCATTGCCATGTAATGTATTTGTTTTATCCTAAACAAAAAAAAATTAACTAAGTACTTGTGTGTGTATGCTTTTTCTCTCTCCTTTTGTTATTTATTCATTTTTTGTCATTTTGAGCTTTTTTTTCCCAAACCAAAATAATTTGCCCTGCCTACAAAACAGAAACAAAATAAGAATGGACTCTGAGCTATCCTTTCTTCCCCCTGAAATGTTTGAGTTTCATCTCCTGATGTCTAGGATGAATGTCAAACTACACCTAAGCCAGCTGAACTTTCTGTACACATCAGACACAGATCTAAGTTCTAATGATGATTCCAAAATTAAACCCTTCTTTCATTTTTTTGCAAATCATTAAACTAATGCTTTTGTGTTCATTAAGTGAATCACAAGTTCTGGATTATATGATCATAAACTCTCATGCTGCATCACCAAAATGCCTATTACAGTGACAAGAATCTAGTAAGCCATCAATAAATATTTATCAGACTGAACAAAACTATAATTTTCCATGGATGAAAAGCCAATAATAATAACAATAAAAGAAAGTGACAAGGGCAGAAATTCTTTAGAAGCTCAAAGGCAGTATTATTTTAATGAAATAATGAAATGCATTTTATAGTCATGTAAAATTGATAAATTTCTCAGACTTGCAAAGCATTTGATCAGCCATAGCAATTAGTTTCATTACACACTAAAACCTTCATCTCCAATATAATGCACAGTAAATTACTCAGGGAAATGCAACTTTAGTTCCTGACAGGTTGACTGATATGATATAAAGATGAGCACCATTAATATTTTACACAGAAGCAAAGCATTTTGCTCCTATTTCATATGCTTTGTTCTTACTTCAAATTTTATATTGGAAGTACTATTAGGTATGTATTATTAATAAAATTTGACATAGCTAGTGAGCTGAAGGAAAAAAAAAGATTATTAGGTACTCAATATCACTTTACTCCTCTATTAACTTTTATGCCTACAAAGTACCTTCATAACAGGTCAATAGCTTTTAAAAATGTATTCATTTATTTATTTATTAATATATCTTTGCTTTTTTTGACAATTCTGTTTATAAAATATAATTGGATTCAATATTTCTTGGGGGAGGATTTAAACTGAGGTTTAAACTACTGAGTTCAAATATCTATTCTACCAATTATTAGCTTGGAGCTCCTAGTCAAATGACTTAAATTCTCTGACCCTCAGTTTCCTCATTAATAAATGAGGGTGTTGAATTACATAACTTCTAAGGACTCTCCTGGCTCTAAATATATGATTAGGAATTGCATAAATATGGCCATTGTGTGTGTGTGTGTGTGTGTGTGTGTGTTGTGTGTTTGTCGGGGGGGGAGTCCATTTTAAACACAGAATATAACATTCAGCATTAAAAATGATACCAACACTAAAGATAAAGAGGCATTGAGAAGTGGTGGAGAGAAATCAGGATTCAAAGTTAAACCTGGCTTCAAGTCTTGACTCTGACACATTCTGGTTATGTCACCCAATGTAAGTTATTTAAATTCTCAGTGCTCTAGGCAATTGACTGAGAATTACAAATTCCCAAACAGATGCCCACTTGCCTTGGTAGAGGGAGTGCTTATACAATGTAAATCACAAATCTAGTCCATCTGTTAGGCCCTAAATGAAAACAAAGCAAAAGGAAAAAACAAACAAACAAACAAAAACCTGATATGCCCATGAGGGTTAAGGTTTTCTAAAGGATTTTATAAAGTGAAGTTGCAGAAGTCATTTCAGCTAATGTAAAGAATTTTGAACTTTGAAAAGTTATAGAGATCAAAACTTACATGATATAAACAACTACCTGGGTAATGGTAATAACCTGTTATTCTTGTATGATGCCTATAGGGATATTTTGCCCATAGAGATATCTATTTGTTTCCTAATCTGAGTGGCAGAGAATGAGAGTTAATACAAAGATGATAGCCATATCCTATCCCCTTAGACTCTAGTTCCCATCTCTGACATACAAAGATTAAACTGGTTAGGCTCCAGTATTTCTAGGTTTTATTCTACTTGTCCCAAGAATTAAAATCCCACCAAAAATATAAAGAGCAGAAATAAATTTTCCCTTAAATATTATTCTTTTAATCCAGTGGTTGAAGTAGCATTAAAATTATTGAGTTTCCTTCCATCTTGTCTGTCCTTTTCCTCTTGGTGTTATCAATTTCATGTCTGATTGTTCCTCTCTTACTCTGTTCATTCCCTTTGAAAGGAAAAATTTATGAATTCATATGGAGGACAAGAAATTTCTGAAGTACTTGTACACTGAAACAAAATCCCATCATAGTAAATATGCAATGCAGCAATGGGTTCTATATAACCAACATAAGGGTAATCATCAGACAGTAGAATCCTATCTTAACTAATTACTTTTATGGGAATATAGGAAATTGCCTCAACCTCCTCATTTATAAAATGGCTAGGGTGTGTTGAACTAGATGATCTATAAATTTCTTTTCAGGTCAAAAAGCCTATGATTCTTAATAACTTTATTGCATCAATAGCTTTTAATACTGAGTACTTCATTAATGTAGTTACAAATGAATTATCTCCAACCAGCAAAGGTACACAGCAAATACTTATCTTTAGCAAAATTAAGAAAAAGAATAAGAAAAACAAGAAAATCATCAACATCAACAGCTACAACTACTATCAATCATGACATGTTTGCAAAACAATTCTATCTTCCTGTCTTTCAATGTGAAAGATATAACTCCACTGGACACAGAAGAACTAAGTAACTGGTGATAATTTTCTTTACCTGTTAACATTTAGAATCTCTCCTACTTTTCATGTCAAATATTCAATAATTAAAGCTCCTTGACAACTCATTATACCTCATACAAATGATATAGAAGCTTGGTATAGAGGGGTGAGGAGTAAGTTGTAAATTTGAGACATTCTTCTTTTCCATTCTAGGATTAGAGCTCTAGATGAAGGAAGTACAGACTTTTTGAAGAGTGAATATATGAAAACCAAAAAGTACTGATTAAAATAGGGACAAAGACAGAATTCTAACTGTGTTTTCTGAAATAATGTTCTTCTCAGAATACCTTGATCAAATTTGTAAACAATGAGAGCTTCCTATTCTCAGTCAACATATTTCTAGGATCATTTTCCAAAATGACATAAATATTTAGGGATAGTAATATATTTTCATGTATCTAAGAAAAGAATAAGATGATATACAGATATGATATGAAGTATTATAAACATATATAATTGACTTTTATATATGTGGAATGGTTATCTCCCCGTTTATTTGGGTACTATTCACTTCCTATTATACTTTATATCATGTGGCAAGAATTGATCTGGAGTCTATATTAACCTAAATATTTAATGCATGAAAGTGTTATTTACTTCAGTAATAGTCAGTTGTCAAAAAGTCCTGATCTTGTTATTCAGCTATCATCAGAAATGGAAATTGTAGAGTCTCTATTTCATGAATGTTAATTTAAACAATTGTAGTCAATATGTTATATTAGAAATGGGAGGGCCCGGATAATAATGCATTTGGTATAAAAGTTAAACAAAAATGACAACACTTTCAGAAAGGAAAAAATGACATATGAATATGTATGTACTTTTTCAATATGTCAATATATTTTAGTTTATTTAGAGAACAAAGTCTTCAATCTTTTTGTTGAAAATTAAGTGATCAGCAATCTTTCCTAAATTACAACTGTCTTTCAGACAATGTTCTAAGTGTTAGGGGAAAAAAAAAGGAATGAAACAGCACCTGTCCTAAAGGAATTATTTTCCAAATGAATGGACAGCATCCAAACACATAAGCATAAGCAAAATAAGTTTATACATAATAAATATAGTGTACTTTTGAGATAGAGGCATTAGCAACTGGGGGATTCAGATAACCTCGTGAAACAGTTGACATATGAACTGACCTTTGAAAGATACTCAAGATTCTAAGATGTTTATGTGAAGAGGGAGTACATTGCAGGCATAGAAGACAACTTGTATAAGTCAATGGAGAAATAAAACAGAATGCCATATATGAATAACTGTAACATAAATAATATATTTGAGTCTAAAAGTCCATGAAGGGGAGTAGTGTGTAACTAGTCTGGAAATATAGGAAGGCACAAAATAGTGAATGGCATTAAAAGATAAATATAAAGACTGACATTTGTTTCTAGAGGTAATAAGGATCTATTAGAGAATTTGAAACAGGGAAGTAATATGTTCCTAACTATACTTTGATAGTTTATCACTTTAGCAGCTATATAATTTTTGGATAGAAGAAGGGAAATGATGCAGGGGAATGAATAAGAAGGGTACAATATTCCAAGGAAGAAGATGTGAGGACCTAAGCTGCAATGGTCACTAAGTGAGAAAGGGATAGATGGAGGAATAATGTTTATATAGTATGAACCAAAATTTGGGAGTTAATTTTATATGTGGAGTTATGAAGACTTGAGGTTGACTTCAAATGTGTTAATATCAGTCGTGCAGATTAAAATGCTATCTCATTACTGTGACTTTAAATGAATATTTTCCTCTGTATACTCTACAGGGATATGACTTAACAGTGTAATGACTTTTTCCTAGATCTTTTGACTAATACCACTTGAGTACTATCCATGTAGTATCTTTTGTTCTCATGAAAAACCCACTTCCTTTTACATTGGTTCATCATATCTTTTTTTTCTTTGCAACCCTGATTTTTAGTGATTATATACCAGAGAACACAATGTTTCTTTCCATTCCATCAATTATGCAATTACACTCATTTACCCATACTCATTTTTGACTGCTTTATGATGGTGATGGTTCGTGATTCACAAAACTATAAGATCACTGAAAAAAAATTGATGTCATATTAATTATTCATTTAGGGGAGAAGCTTCAAATCACTGAAAATAGTAACCAATTTTCCAAATGTCAACCAGTAAGTTATATTACTCCCATTCAATTCTATATTCAGTTTTTTGTTCATCTTCAGTGACAGTCAAAACCGTTTGTTCTGATAGATCATCTCTATGAACTGTTCAGTGAACTGTGCATATCACACTCTTTAAATAGATTTTAACATTATTTTTGTTTATCTTATGTGAAAAGTTGAACCATTTTTGAGTTATTTTGGATCTCTTTTAGGAGAAGACTGCTGTGTTCCAGAGTTTGACACTACCAGTAAAATATCACCTATAAATGTGAACTTCTCAAAGATCTTCAAATATGTGTGGGTATGCCTTATATTTCTAATTTAAACTTTACAATAAACATGACAGTGTTAATCAACTTAAGCTACTTTTCATCTCTCTCTTTTATCCTACTGATGATCAAAATATCTAATAATGTTCTCTCTTGGGACCTATTAAAGGGGGAAAAGAAGGAAAAGAAATAAGCATTTATATAGCACTGATTATGTGTCTGGCACTGTGCTTAGTGCTTTTCAAATCACTTTTGAACCCCATTAGGTAGGTTCTGATATCCCCACTTTATAGTTGAGGAAACTTAACAAACAGGTTTAGTGACTTGCCTGGTATCACCCAGTTATAAAGTCTGAGGCCAAATATGAACTTATGTCTTCTTTGCTCAAATCTCAACACTATATCTACTACACTGCATTTTGTGCCAGTGGTTCCTTATATTCCAACCCCAAAGCATTTATTAAGCCTTTATTATAATACAGGCACTATAGTAAATACTTGAGATATAAAGAAAGACAAAACTTGTCACTGCCAGAAAGGTGTTCACATTTGAATAGAGTTAATTACAGAAAGAAACAAGACCTCTTGTTTGATTGATATAGAGAATTAGTAGGTGAGTAAATTATCTTTAACAATTGAAGCAAGCACTTTCTCTGAAAAAGTGTAGCCTTAGAGAGATATCTCTAACAATAAGATTAAGCAATTTGTTCAGAGTAAAAGAGTCTTTAAATGTTAGAATATGATACTGAACCCAAGCCTCTCGGGATTGAAGGCCACTTCTCGAGACACTATGTTCCATGACCTCATGCTCAGGAGACAATATTTTTGTAAAGTAAATGAAGTGTAATCTCAGAGGTAAAGGCAGTTGGGTGTAAGGGTAGTGATAGAAAGGCATTCTATAGAAAATGGCATTTAATCTGAATCTTGAAGAAAATGAAGAGTTCTATGAGACAGTAATTTGGAGAAAGATTGTTCCAGGCATGATGGAAACTCAACACAAAGGTATGAAGTTTGATTACAGAATAATAAAGAGGCTAACATTACAGGGTAACAGAGCATATGAAGGTGCATTAAGTTTAAGAAGATGGAAAGGTAGAAAGGAACCAGGTTGTGAAGTGTTCAAATAGATTATATTTAATCATAGAGGTCAAAGAAAGTCAGTGGAGTTTGTTCAGTAAAGGTGACATGATTAGACCAAATGATTTAGGAAAATTGTCACGTGAATAGAGTTTGGATTAGAAAATGTAGAAACTTGAGTCATGGCATGAAATATTGAACACAGTGAAATGTTGTGATTTCTAGGCATTATATGACTGTCAAGATGTGATGTTAATGGGATTTGAAGATCTTCCATGCCCTTGTAATGGTAAGTAAACAGTTACTTATCACTTGGATTCAAGTCAATTATATCAAGTTCATATATAATATATATATTATTAAGATATAACATATGTTATATATTATGATATATTAAATATATTATATTATATATCAATATTTTATATATGTAATATAATATATAATTATTTTAGTTTCAAGTTAATTATATCAAGCTTCTGTGAAGAAAAAGAAGGTATTGTGCCACACAGGTGAAAACCTCTCAGGTGAAAGAGAAGGTATTTTGCCACAAAGGTGAAAACCTCTTAGTTTCCCAACTAAGAAATCTGGCAGCTGAGAAAACCCCAGTGATTTAGGACAAAGCTCCCCTGTCTGGTAGGAGAGTTCTACTGTGGCAAAAAGCTCAAAAGTCAAGTAACTGAGTGGCAACATGAGCAAGCAAAGCAAGCACAGAAATCCAACTTTATATTCCTATTTTGAGGACATAAAGGATCAAAGCATGGAACAGGAGGAAGACAGCAAAGTCAGAACTCCTGCACCAAAAGGTTCCAAGAAAAATATGAGCTAGTTACAGGCCATGGAGGAGCTTAAGAAGGATTTTGAAAACCAAATAAGAGAAGTGAAGGAAAAATTTGGAAGAAAAATGAGAATGATGCAAGAAAATCATGAAAAGAGAGTCAACAATTTGACTGAAGAAAATAACACCTTAAAAATAGACTTAACTCAAATGAAAAAGAGGCTCAAAAAGGCAATGAGGAGAAGAATGCCTTAAAAGGCTGAATTTGCCAGATGGAAAAATAATATGAAAAGCTCACTGAAGAGAATCTTTCCTTCAAAATTAGATTGCTGCGAATGGAAGCTAGTGACTTTATGAGAAATCAAGATACTATTAAACAGATCCAAACAAATAAAAAAATAGAAAGTAATGTGAAATATCTCATTGGAATAACCACTGACCTGGAAAATAGATCCAAGAGAGATAATTTAAACATTACTGAACTACCTGAAAGCCATGATCAAAAAAAAAAAAAAGAACCTAGAAATCATCCTCCAAGAAATTCTCAAGGAAAATTGCCCTGATGATTTGAAAGAATCTAGCCATCATTTCTTGAAAAAAGATCCCAAAAGAAAACTCTTAGGAATATTATAGCCAGGTTCAAGAGTTCCTAGATCAAGGAGAAAATATTACAAGCAGCTAGGAAGAAACAATTTCAATATTGTGGAAACACAATCAGGATAACCACAAGATCTGGCAACTTCTACACTGAGGGATTGAAGGGCTTGGAATATGATATCCCGGAGGTCAAAGGAGCTGGGATTAAAACCAAGAATCGCCTACCCAGCAAAACTGAGCATCATGTTTCAGGGGAAAATATGGTCATTCAGTGGAATACAGGACTTTCAAGCATTCATGATGAAAAAACCAGAGTTGAATAGAAAATTTGACATTCAGATATAAGAAACAAGAGAAGCATGAGAAGGTAAACAGGGAAAAGAAATCATAAAGAACTTGTCAAAGTTGAACTATTTACATTTCTACATGGAAAAATGATAATTATAACTTATGAAATTTTCATCAGTATGAGAATAGTTGAAGGGAATAGATATATATGTCTATATAGGAGGTTATATGGGCGTATGAATACATATATGAGTGTGTGTATATACATATATGTGTATATATATGTATATGTACAGGTATACATAAACAGAAGGCACAGGACCAGTTTAATAGGAAGGAATGATACTTAAATGGTGAAATTAAGAGGTGAGAGAGGAATATAATGAGAGGAGAAGGGGGGAGATAGAATGGGATAAATTATCTCATATAGAAGAGGCAAGGGAAAATTGCTACAACTGAGGGAAAGAACAGGAAGACAAAAGGGAATGAGTCAACCTTATCCTCATTGAATTTGGCTTAGGGAGGGAATGACATACACACTAAATAGGATTTCTCACCCTACATGAGAGCAGGGAGATAGGGGATATGAGGGGAGATGATGGAAGGGAGGGCAGACTGGGAGAGGCAAGTTGGAAGCACACACTTTTGAAAAGGGACAGGATCAAAGTAGAGAATAGAACTAGTGGGGGGGTGGGATAGGATGGAAGGAAATATAGTCAGTCTTTCACAATATATCCACTATGGAAATGTTTTACATAACTACACATGTAAACCTATATTGAATTGCTTTTCTTCCCTGTAAGGTTTAGTGAAGAGGGAGGAAGGTAAAAAAATCTGGAATTCAATGGTTTGAAATTAAATGTTTAAAAAATATATATGTATATATATACACACACACACATACACACACACAAATATATATATATATATATATAATTATTATTTTACGTGTAACTGGGAAATAATACATACAGGCACTGGGGTATCATGATCCACTGTGCCCTACTGGAAAGTCGGAGGGGGTATGGGGTAAGATGTGGGAGGGAGCAGATTGGGGGAGGGGATATTCAGTGGGATCACTGTTTTAGGGTGGTGGTAGAGGAAAAATCAGGAGAAATTTTGTAACTCAAAATTTTGTGGAAATGAATGATGTAAACTAAAAATAAAGATAAAATTTAATTAAAAATAAAAGGAATGAATTGGGCAAAAACAAACAAACAAAAAAACCAAGCAAATTACCAGAGACTTAGGGAAAGAAGACAGCAGTCTGGGATGTTTGTCTCACATCCTGGAAAAGTACAAACTCCTTAAATTTGTCCACAGTCCCAGACTTCCTAGACTTGAGTTTCCACTGACCACCATCTGACCTTTACAAATATAAAATTGGAAATCCTGTTACAGAATTATGTGCAGGTTATCATGACCTAAAATCCCCATGATTCGTAAAATATCTCTTTTCATATCTATATTGATAGTGCTGATATTTTACCTTCTATGGAAGCAGATTTTTGTGGTTAGATTGTGATCCTAAGTTCCTGAATAATGGGAATGAAGAACAGTGGTGGGAGGGTGAGAAAGGGATGTCCTTTGGGTATATAACAAAACTTTGCATTCTTTGCTTTGCCTCTCCTACCAGCTTGCTTCTTTTGGGATGACACCATTCTTGCAAGAATTAATACAAATTTCGGTCTCTGCCTTGAGATACTTCTGGTTTATTGAATTTTTATTTTGGGTAAGGGTCTATGTCCCACACAGTATGAACCCCTTTTGCTGATGTAACAGAAAGGGGTGGAAAAGGGAGGAGCTAATACCATATATAAGGAGAGGCCCTGTAGCAGCAAGCACCCCAAGCATCCTCAGGGTTTGCTGCTAATACTGGTTCTTGGATCTGCTTTGTTAAAGGAAAGCAACTCAAAATGGGTTAACAAGCTTACTTTAATCAGTCAGACGTATATCGTTTACCTTGTTCAGGGGAAAAGGTCAGCACCCTGAACTTCAAAGTATACAGGCAGAATTATCAAGACAGAAACAGATCAAGTAGACAGATTTCCAAACTGTCCAACCATTACATCCATACCCAGTCAACATCTGGGTTTCCACATCTGGGTTTTTCAAAGCTGGGGCGGGGGGGAGGCCTGGACAACGGCTTCCCAGAATACAGATCAAATCACAGAACACTTCTCAAAGTGAGCCCCCAAAACAAAGCTACACATCAGGGCTTATATAGCCTTCTCCTGGCTCAGAGAATGTAACAACCTTATTGACTCACTGGCCAATCAAGAAGTATCTACTGAAAAACAAGCCTCCCACCCCAGGCATCAGGTGCACTTTAGCCTAGGGGCAGGGAAGATCTTTCAAATCTGCATTCCCGTTACAGGCCCAGACTGAAGAGGAAGATATTTTGAGACAGAACTCGTGGTGTCAGAACTTTTTGGAGCAAGCTGAATGGAGGTTGGAAAAAGTGATTTTGATTTTGATTTTGAGAACAGAGCTTCTGCTGAGACTTTTCTTCTGGAAACTTCTGCTTAGAGCTTCTGAGAAGTAGGCTGAGGACCTACCATGAGTGAGAGAGGAGGATCCCTGCTTGAGGGAACCTGTTCTGTTGTGAAGGCTAGGGAATGTGGGTGTTCACTGCATTAACCAAGTGTACCAACTTCATGGTTACTGTAATGACTTTGATTTTCTGATTCTGGGACTTGGTTTTCTGTTATTTGAATAAAGGCTTTGGTTCTGTCCTCCATGTGGAGAGCCTGTTACATTCCATGATTCACAACTATACCAACATATACATAACCACCTTAGGTGTTGTGAATATTTCATTATTGTTACAGATGTCTGCTGTGGAATATCAAATGTGAAAGCCTCCTTATTCCTCACTTCATTAGGAATAATTTCAAATTATGTATCAATTACTCTCACTAAGATTTTTTAGAGATGAAAAAAGCAGGAAAATTATTCTTGTAGTTATTGACATCCTACTGATTTCTTATTACCATAGCAATAATGTGTCTACAATTTTTCTTCCTGTTCTTATCTTCCTTTTCATTTATTGGGAGAATCAAATATTCAATCAGCAATATATTTTAATTTAAATTTTTTAATTAATTAGTTTACTTTTAGTTCACAAGATACATTTCCACAATCCCTTAAGTTTCAAATTTTCTCCCCCTACATCTTCTCCCCCCACGCATGGCAGCATGGAATCAAATATAGGATCTGCAAATACCTTCACATTAAACATTAGTGAGGTTGTAAAGAAGGATTATGACTGATGGAATGAGCAATGGGAAAGAGAAAACAAAACAAGAAAAAGAAAGAAAGCAGGTCATTTGCTTCAATCTGCATTCAAACTCTGGTTCTTTCTCTGGATGTTTACATCTCTTGCTATCATGAGTCTTTTGGAGTTGTCTTATAACCTTTCATTGCTAAGAAGAGCCCAGTCTATCATAGTTGGTCATCAAAAATGCATTGTGTCTGTAATTGTGTGCAAATTTCTCCTGGTTCTCCTCTTCTTTACTCATCATCAGTTTGTATAAGTTTCTCCAGGTTATTATGAAATCTGTCTGCTCCTCATTTCTTATAGCACAGTAGTATTCCATTGCATTCACATACCGCAACTTGTTTAGCCATTCCCCAATTGATGGCCATCCCCTTGATTTCCAATTCTTTGCCACCATAAAAAAAACTGCTATAAATATTTTTGTACATATGGGGCCTCTTCCAACTTCTATGATCTCTTTGGGATACAACCTTAGAAATGGTATTGATGGTTCAAAGGGTACGCACTTATTTATAGCCCTTAGGGTACAATTCCAGATTTCTCTCCAGAATGGTTGGATCAGTTCAGAATCAACCAACAGTGCATTGGCATTCCAATTTTTCCACATCCTTTCCAGAATTTATCATTTTACTGTTTTCTTTTCTTAGACAATCTGACTGGTGAGATGTGGTACCTTAAAGTTGTTTTGATTTTCATTTCACTAATCAATAGTGATATAGAGAATTTTTTTCATATGCTTATAGATATCTTTAATTTTTTCCTCTGAAAACTGCCTGTTCATATCTTTTGACCATTTAGCAACTGGAGAATGACTTGTATTCTTATAGTTTTCCCTCAATTGTTTGTATATTTTAGAAATGAGGCCCTTATCAGAGGCAATGTTTGTAAAAATTCTTTCCCAATTTCCCACCTCCCTTTTAATCTTGGTTACATTGGCTTTGTTTGTACAGAAACTTTTCAATTTAATGTAATTAAAATTATACATTTTTTGTTTTATAATGCTCTCTAACTCTTGTTTGGTCATAAAATCTTCCCTTCTCCATAAATCTGACAGGTAAGCTATCCCTTGCTTTTCCAGATTGCTTAAAGTATCAGCCTTTACACCTAGATCATGCACCCATTTAGAATTTATTTTGGTATACAGTGTTAGATATTGGTCTATGCCCAGTTTCTGCCATACTATATTCTAATTTTCCCAGCAGTTTATATCAAATAGTGAGTTCTTATCCTGAAAACTGGGATCTTTAGGTTTATCAAACAGTGGATTACTATAGTCATTGAGTGCTGAGACTTGTGTGCCCAATCTATTACATAGATCCACTACTCTATTCCTCAGTCAATACCAAGTAGTTTTGATGTCTGTTGCTTTATAATACATATTAAAATCTGGTATGGCTAGGCCACCTTCCCTGACATTTCTTTTCATTAATTCCCTTGATATTCTGGAACTTTTGTTCTTCCTAATGACTTTTGTTACTATTTTTTCTAGCTCTATAAAGTAATTTTTGGGAGATTGATTGGTACGGCAACAAATATGTAATTTAATTTAGGTAAAATTTCCATTTTTATTTTATTAGCTCAACCCAGCCACAAGCAATTGATGTTTTTCCAGTTAGTGAGATCTGACTTTATTGGTGTGAAAAGGGTTTTGTAGTTGTGTTCATATAGATCCTGGTTTGGTTTTGTCAGGTAGATTCCCAAACATTTTATAATGTCTA
The DNA here is from genome assembly GCF_028583685.1 of Petaurus breviceps papuanus. Classification (NCBI taxonomy): domain Eukaryota; kingdom Metazoa; phylum Chordata; class Mammalia; order Diprotodontia; family Petauridae; genus Petaurus; species Petaurus breviceps. The sequence continues at coordinate 9,331,239 of NW_027186320.1, forward strand.
CAGTAACTTTAAATGGGATTTCTCTTTCTATCTCTTGCTGTTGGATTTCATTAGAAATATATAGGAATGCCAAGGATTTATATGGGTTTATTTTACATCCTGCAGCTTTGTCAAATTTATTTACTATCCTCAAGTAGTTTTTTTTTTTACTTGATTCTCTAGGATTTTCTACGTTTATCATCATATCATCTACAAAAAGTGATAGCTTAGTCTTTTTTTGCCTAACTTGATTCTTTCAATTTCTTTTTCTCCTCTTATTGCTATTGCTAACATTTCTAGCACCAGATTGAATAAGAGAGGTGATAGTGAACATCCTTCTTTCACCCTTGATCTTGGAAATACTTGTAGCTTATCCCCATTACATATAATACTTGCTGATGTTTTTAGATAGATGTTGCTTATTATATTAAGGAAGAATTCATTTATTCCTATACTTTCTTGTGTTTTTTTAAGGAATGGGTTTTGTATTTTGTCAAAAGCCTTTTCTGCATCTACTGAGATAATCATTTGGTTTCTGTTAGTTTTGTTGTTGATATGATCAATTATACTGATGCTTTTCCTAATATTAAACCATCCTAGAATTCCTGGAATAAATCCTACCTGATGGAAGTGTCTTATTCTTGTAAGAAGTTGCTGTAGTCTTTTTGCTAATATATATATATTTTTTAAATTTTGCATCTATATTAATGAGGGAAATTGGTCTATAGTTTTCTTTCTCCATTTTGTCTCTTCTTGATTTAGGTATCAGAACCATATTTGTGTCATATAAAGAATTTAGTAGGACTTTTTCACAAATTTTCCCAAATAGTTTGCAAAGTATTGGAATCAATTATTCTTTAAATGTTTGATAGAATTCCCTAGTGAATCCATCTGGCCCTGGAGATTTTTTCCTAGGGATATTGTTGATGGCTTGTTCAATTTCTTTTTCTTAGATGGGGCAATTTAAGTAATTTACTTCCTCTTCAGTTAATCTGGGCAACTTGTATTTTTGTAAATATTCATCCATTTCACTAAGATTGTCAAATTTATGTGCATACAATTGGACAAAATAATTCCTCATTATTGTTTTAATTTCCCCTTCTTTGAAGGTAAATTCACCCTTTTCATTTTTGATACTCATAATTTGGTTTCTTCTTTTTTTTTTATTATATTGCCTAAAGGTCTATCAATTTTATTGTTTTTTTTAATAAAACCAGCTCTTAGTTTTATTTATTAATTCAAAAGTTTTCTTAATTTCAATTAGATTAATATCTCCTTTCGTTTTCATCATTTCTAATTTAGTATGTAATTGGGGATTTTCAATTTGTTCTTTTTCTAGCTTTTTCAATTGCATACCCAATTTATTAACCTCCATTTTCTCTATTTTATTCATGTATGCTTTCAGGGTTATAAAACTTCCCCTAAGAACTGCTTTTGCTGCATCCCACAAATTTTGTTATGTTGTCTCATTATTGTCATTGTCTTAAATGAAGTTACTGATTGTTTCTATAGTTTCTTGTTTGACCCACTCATTCTTTAGGGTTAAATTATTTAGTTTCCAGTTAGTTTTTAGCCCATCTTTCCATGGCCTTTTATTGCATATAATTTTTATTGCATCATGATTTGAGAGGGATGCATTTAATATTTCTGCCTTTCTGCACTGAATTGTGAGGTTGCCCTGGTACATGGCTGATTTTTGCATATGTGCCATGTACCTCTGAGAAGAAGGTATATTACTTTTTATACCCCTTCAGTTTTCCCCAGAGACCTATCATATATAGCCTCTCTAAAATTTTATTTGTCTCCTTAACTGCTTTCTTGTTTACTTTGAGTTTAGATTTATCAAGTTCATAGAGGGGGAGATTGACGTCCCCCACTAGTATAGTTTTGTTATCTATTTCTTCCTCTACTTTCCTTAACTTCTCCTGTAGGAATTTGGATGCTATATCACTTGGTGCATATATGTTAAGTAATGATATTGCTTCATTCTTGATGGTGCCTTTTCGCAGGATATAGTTTCCTTCCTTATCTCTTTTAATTAGATCTATTTTTAGTTTTGCTTTGTCTGAGATAATGATTGCTACCCTTGCTTTTTTTTTTACTTTATAGTCTGATATATTTTACTCCAACCTTTTACCTTTACCCTGTGCATATCCCCCCATTTCAAATATGTTTCTTATAGACAGCATGATTATGGTTTTTAATCCATTCTGCTGTCTGCCTCTGTTTTAAAGGTGAATTCATCCCATTCACATTCACAGTCATGATTACTATCTGTGTCTTTCCCTCCATCCTCTTCCTTCCCCTGTTTATGTTTTTGTTTCTTCCTTCTCCCTTCCTCCTTAAGAGTTTTCCTTTTGACCAACACGGCCCTCAGTATTCCCTCCCTCTGTGCCCCCTCTTTACCTATCCTTTCTCTTTACTAACATTTTCCTCCATTCTAACAACTCCCCTGCTTTCCCCTTACCCCTTCTACTGCCTGTAGGGCACAATAGATTTTTATAATTAATGGAGTATGTTATTCCCTTCTTGAACCCAAACTGGTGAGAGTAAATTTTAATGGTGATCCTCTCCCTTCCTACTTTCCCTTCATTATAATGAGGTTTTGTGTCTTTTCATATTACAATCCTAAACTTAACTGATTATGTTGATCCCTCCTTGAACCAGAACCAATGAGAATACAGTTCATATGATATTCATCTCCCTCCCTTTTTAAATTCTACTATAGTATGTTTTTATGCCTTTTCATGTGGCATAGTTTACCCTTTCCTGCCTCATCCTTTCCTTTTCTCCCATTACAGTCCCTTTGTACTCCTTATTAAGGTTTTCTTCATCAGATTAGTTAATTTATACCCACATCCTCTATCTATGAATATCCCTTTTTATAATTACATAAATTTAAACATTGGCAAGTGTATCAGCTTCTCATATAGGGATATAAACCGTTTTCTCTTATTGAATCACAAGTTGTGTGGGTGTGTTTTCCTTTTTTACCTTTTTATGTCTCTCTTGACTCTTGTATTTGGAGATCAATTTTTTCATTGAGCTCTGAATTTTTCATTAGGAATGTCTGGAAGTCCCTTATTTCATTAAATGACCATCGCCTTGACTGAAAGTTGGTGCTCAGTTTTTCTGGGTAGTTGATCTTTGGTTGCAGTCCAAGCTCATTTGCCTTACAAATAACAAATTCCAATCCCTCTCATCTTTTAATGTTGAAGCTGCTAGGTCCTGTGTAATGCTGACTGTAGTTATGTCATGTCTGCTTGAAGTATTTTCTCCTTGATCTTGTGATGCTGTAATTTGGCTACTATATTTCTTGGAGTTTTCAATTTGGGATCTCTTTCAACAGAAATCCAGTGCATTATTTTAATAACTATTTTACCCTCTGATTGTAGGATCTCAGGACTGTTTTTTTGTTGTTGTTGTTTTGACCATCTCTTGAAGGATGTTGCCAAGGCTATTTTTTTTCATCATGGGTTTCCAGTGGACCAATAATTCTTAGGGTGTCTCTCCTGGATCTATTCTCCAGGTCAATTGTTTTTCCAGTGAGATATTTTATACTTTCTTCTAATTTTTCAATCTTTATGCTTTGTATGACTGACTCTTGATGCATTATAGAGTCCTTAGCTTCAATTTGACTGATGCTAATTTTTAGTGAATTATCTTCCTCTGTTAGTTTTTGAAGCTTCTTTTCTAGGGAGATATTTTCTCCAGTTAGATTTTGAACTTCCTATCCCAGTTCACAAATTTTCCTTTTTAAGGATTTGTTTTTTTCAATGACATTTTTTTCCAATTTGGTCAATTTTGATATAAATTTATCTTCTGCCTCTCTAATTTGGCTTTTAAAATATTTCTTGAGATCATCCTTCAAGAATGCTTTTGGGTTTTGAGACTAGCTCATATTTCCTTTTGTGGTGTCAAGTGTGAGTATAGAGTCCATGTTGTCCTCTGAATTTGGTTGTTCTTGCTCGCTATAATAGGATTGTATCATTCTTGATTTCACAATTTCCTTCTGCCCATTGTGATTGCTTATGTCCTGATTTTAGAGTGGATTTCTACTTCTGGGGTACAGAGGTCTCTGACCTATGCTTCTCATGTTGTGAGCTAGGGACTTGGTTGTTGATATTGTGTGCTGTAGCCTCTGGGTGCCTAGACTGAGGCCAAGACCAGGACTCTCAGTGTTTCCCCTGAGTTTCTCTGAGGCTCACAGAGATAACATGTGGAGAAGGGATGGTCTGGCCACTTCAGGTCTCCACCTGTGTGCCCCTGGGCCAAAACTCAGGCAGTTTCAGTGGCCATCATCACTGGCATTTGCAGATTCCCTTGGTGGTGCTATGGCACTCCTGTGTTTCTGTTGTTAGCCCTTGCTGGCTCTACCCCTTGGGCACTGGGATCTCCCACCAGTCAGATGAGGTGGGGCAAATGTAATAGTAATGGAATTTGAAGATCTCTTTGTATTGGCAAGCTAACAGGTACTTGGGACTTAGTTTCAAGTTAATTATATCAAGCCTCTCTTAAGAAACAGAAGGTATGGACCCCTGTTGCTGACATAACAGGAAGAGACTGGAACAGGGAGGAGATAATACCTTATATAAGGAAAAAACACAAGCTGGAGAGTCAGAATTTCTTTCAGCAAGCATCTGGAAACTGGGCTGCTACTGCTGGACTGAAGACTGAACTGAGAATTGAGAAGTGAGGCAGAATGTCTTAGAGCAAGATGCATGGAGCCTGGAGAAAGTGATTTTGATTTTGAGAACAGAACTTGTGGTGGTGGAGCTTTTTTCTGAGAGCCATCCAAACTCCTTCTGAGAGCTTCCAAGAAAAAGCTGGAGCTGTCAAAGACTTCCAAGTGCCATCCAGAGATGCCAGGGGAAATATAACTGTGATGTTGGTACTTTGTATGTCTGTTTTGCATCTATGTTGATTTTACAGGCAAAAAGAGAAATGAGATGATAGTACCAACCATGTGTGTGAATATTGCTGTAATTCTGCTAAGCTTGATTTGTGTAGATATTTTTGTGGCTCTGTTAAGTTTTCTCTTCCCAGGAACAGAAACTGTGAAGGACTTGAGGTGGATTGGATACTGTGAGCTTCAATATGGAGCAGAAACTGCACAGAGAGTTGGACAAGGAACTGGGAGCTGTCTGCCTTTGAACTCAGGTGGCAGTTGGTTAGATTTGGGCAGGAGATGGGACCATGAAAGAGGAACCATGGAAGCTGAGATACTGCCTCAAGTCAAGATGAAAAGACCTCTCCTTGGGTATTTAATGATGACAGATGAGATTATATATACTTATGACCTAGGGGTAGATGACTTTTGTACTTTTCACTACCCCTTAAGAGGGTACTGAGTAGGGACTGATGAAATTGTAACTTACTTGTGACCTAGGGGTGGATGGCCTTTGTACTTTCCACTACCCCTTAAAACTTGCTGAGTAGTGACTGATTATAGTGTAACTTGATTTTACCCAGTGAATAGAGGACTTTGACCTTTGTACTTTGTGGTGATTAAGGAGGCTTGCCTCCTTAAGGGTGATTACATTAAAGATTTACTAAATGAAGGACTTCCTAAATGAATGTTATCTTTTGCTTAAAACTATGTGGCCTCTTTGGTGAAAACTACATGCCCATTTTAGTGATAAATTGTGAAGTTATAATATTCTGAATGCTGTACTTTGATTTCTGTGAATGTTTTGCTTTAATTTGCAGTTGAATAAATAGAGAGTTCACTATATTATGTAATCAGAACTTTGAAAGCTGTTCACAGTAGCAGTCCTCTGGAAAGCTGCTCATGCTTGACTTTACAGTCTTGTTAGGATGCCTCCCACCCTTCACTTCAGGCTTGGCACAGCTTTAGTTACACCCTTCCTCTAGGATTCCCAAGCTTTAAGCTCTTTCCATTGTTTCAGAATTTTATGTTTGGGGGGGCATTAATCTCTGGGTTTTCAGAGTCAGGGAGGGCGCTTAGATTATCTAGGGTTTACTCCACCATCTTGAATCCCAGAAATTCAGGTAGGTGATTTTTAAACATCCAGGCTGTGAGACAATAGCTCCAGCAGAAGCTTCTGCTATGGGCCCTGTGCTTTCTTTTACCCAGCTCAGACTGATCTTCCTGCAGTGAGAGGTCTTGGAAAGGACCTTGGTGTGGATGAATTCACTGGCCTGGGCCCTCTTTCACTCTGCTGTATCTGCTCTCAGGTTCATGCTGGTTTAGCCCCCATGTGCTCCACACTCCTCCTGCCCAGACCTAATTGGATGCTTTCCTGGTCTGGGAATCTGCCACACTGTATCTCCCAATGCATTATGTCACTCTAAAATACATTCAGATTCACTTTTTATAAGGTATGATGCAATTCATGGAGGAGCTCAGAAGAGTACCTGCTTCAATTCTAGCATCTTGGCTCCACTCCCCAATGCCATCAATGTTAATTTATCTCTTCTATTTATACTTGGTGGAAGCTAGTTCCTCTTCTTATTTTTTTTTCTTTAATATCCTTTCTTTTTACTCAGGTAATATGTTAGGAAGTCTAGATTTCTATAAATTTGTTTTACCTCCACTACCTCTCATTGTTTTATGAGGTTATCATGATTATACTCTCCCATCATCCATCTCTGTAAGAGTTTACAATTGTAAACTTATGTTGCACTTGACCATCTTGCCTCCTCACTTGGCAAGGAAATCTAGAATTTTATGAACAGTGACAATGATTTAGTATAAGAGAATTGATATTTGATTGCTTCTCTGCCTATATGCCAAATCTACAGAGTTAGTAAGTGATTAATAGATTGTTGTCTGAATGATAATCAAACATATTTTTATATAATCAAGAGTTGTGAACTAAGTAATTACAAAGATGGTGCGAATTTATATATTTAAACATATTTTTCCACAAAGTGGTTGAAAGTTTTTTTTAAATTTTTTTTCAGAAGGAGCAAATAACCAACCTTTCAAACATTTGAATAAAGTAAGACTTCTTGGCTGGAGTTGAACACTATTACGTTAGACATCTCAATAGATTTAATGATTAAATACATCATAAAAATAAAGTGTTAATAGAACTGAGAGTGAAACATGATTTACATCTTAAAAAGCATCTTCAAATATCCTTAGCATTTCATAGCAATTCCAAAATGTTTTCATTGGTGTGCACTGAACTTTGTACTAATGCACTCATTCTTGAGAATGGAATGGTAAGAATCAGCTATAGTGAATAGTATACAATGAAAGTCAATCAGATTGTATCAGGGGTGGTGATTTATATAACATTAGGACCTAAAAATAGTCTCTGAACATTGGATTGGTTTTGTAACTTTAAGGGTAAGGTGATGCACAAATTAAGTGTTACTGTTATATCTTATTCTTCAGAGTCAATATTCATGATAACATTAAGGGCTGTATTTTAAATTTTTTGTTCTATATGATTTACCTAACCTACTTAATTTTAGTATATATCAAATAGCTAACATAGGTATTATAGTATGCTTGGTCTGTGATAGAAATTTAAAATATTATGGAAAAAATGTAATAAAGACAGTAGAGAGAAAGACAAAAATAGCAACCAAAGTCATTTTTTTTGCAAGGAAAAGAGCACAATGAAAAGAGGAGATAGTCTAAGGAGTGTAAAACTTATGAATCAATGAAAATAAAAGACTATATATATATACAATCAAATAATTGTGAAGTAACAATATGAAAGATGAGAATGTCATTTCTGTGAGAGTCAATGTATTTAGATTTTAAATGAGATAAATGAATCTCATTTAAGATATGAAAATTCACATTTATATGTATGCAAATGTATGCATAAATATGTACATATTTGTGTTTAGTTATAATTTCTAGGGTAAGAAAAGTGACTTGAATGAGGTTAATATTAAAATGAATTGAACTTTTAAAAATTATATAGTAAACATTTCAACAACCAATTTTTACAGCATGAGAGTCTTCATTGAGTAAGGATGGCATCAGTTGAAATTCTTTCTCATTAACTTCTGGTTAATATGCATATGTATATTCACCCTCTATATAAATTCATATCTTAAGTAAAATTGAAATTAAGTTTCCACAATTTAGCACAAATAAAAAAATTAAAAATGGACTTTGTCACATACTTTGCTATGAAATGGGGATTTAAAAAAGATAACTCAGAAACAAACCATTACCTGCTATTGAAGAGATTACATTCTGTTGTAGAGGGATGACATCAGGTAAGTGTAATCAGATAGGTAGGTGTTTTTGTTGTTGTTTAATATTTTTCAGTCATGTCTAACTCATCATGCCCCAATGTGGAGTTTTCTTTGCAGAGATACAAAAGAACATTGCCATTTTCTTCTCCTGCACATTTTACAGATGCAGAAATTGAGGCAAAGTTAAGTGACTTGCCTAGGAACACACAGGGAGTAAGTATCTAAGGGCAGATTAAAACTCAGGTCTTCCTGAATCCAGGCTTAGCACATTATCCACTGAGACACTTAGCTGAACCCAGATAGGTAAATTTAACCTCATATTATATATACCAATAACTTTGAAGCAATTGGATGAATAGTAGACACTAGTTCCTGTGGCAATCAAGAAAGAGATCATGTGGAATGTGACCCTTCTTGTACTGAGCCTTAAAACAATTTAAGGATTTTATGTGACAAAGTTGAGCAGGGATAGGATTCTAAGCTATGGACATAGCATTTACAAAATTTCAGGTGGAATGGAAAGAATTCCAAATATGGGGAGACATAAGTAGGAACGTTTGATTAGAAAATAGAGGTCATGAAGGGGTGTACTATGAAATAAGTCTGGAAAAGAAGTATTGAATAACATTGTGAAGGACTTTGAATGCCAATTAGGAAATGTATTTTTTTTCCTGCTGGGACCCAGTTTATCAAGTAGAGGAGTGAGTGAATGAGATCTGAATGTTAGGAATACCAATTTTGACCAATATGTTAGGGGATAGTTTGGAGTGAATAGAGATTGAAAGCATGAATACCAATCTCCAGGCTATTTAGATGATCCAGTTGATGAGATTCTGATCTAGAGTGTTGGCTATGTAAAAGGAGAGAAGAGAATGTACTCAAGATTGTGAATATGGAGTTGTACAAAACCTGGTAACTGTTTGGATAAATAAATAAAGGTAGGCCCTAGAGTCAGGAAGACTTGAGTTTGGATCCGGCCTCAGATGCTTAACACAAAAACTAGCCATGTGACCTTGGGCAAGTCACTTAACCCCAACTGCCTTTCAAAAGAAGGCAAAAAGAAAGAAATAAAGGTAGAATGAAGTGCTGAGATTCATGCTAAAATTGAGAACTTCGTTGAATGGAAAGGCAAAGGTGGCAGATTCCACTGGACCTGGAGTCAGAGAGACCTAAGTTAAAAATCAAACTTCATACAATTAATACCTTCATACACTCAATACATTTAATTATGGGCAAGACATTTAATCTCTGTTTGCCTTAATTTCTTCACTTGTAAAAGGGGGATATTAATAGCTCCTACCTCTCATGATTATTGTGAGGATCAAATGAGATAATATTTACAAAAGCATTTAGCACAGGGCTAGCCATTCAATAGCTGCTCTATAAAGGCTCATTCCCTTTGTTTCCTCTCCCATTGGTATTCACAAGAGTAATAGGAAAATTAGAAAGATAGGTAAGTTTAGGAAAAGATAAGAAATTATATTTTGGACATATTGAATTGGAGATACCTGTGGAATACCCAAAACAGAGTTGTTGAGCACACATTTGGTAAAGTTGACATTGATTTCAAGAAAATCTAGCTTCCTAAGTTATGCTTTCATTCTATAGATGGCAAGAACACTGAGGTCACTTCTCTCTGATATTCTTTTGAGGAAATACGGCATTATCATAATGAAGACGTTTATCATCAACATTGATTCATACCAGACTGTACAAGCCAGATATTCAGGAGTTTTATAGGGCTATAATACAAACTATTTCCAAGTTCAAACTGGAAATTTTAAAGCAAAGTACATTTAACCTTAAGCAAAACAACATTATGTTGTACAAAGGCTAGGAGTTGGAATTCTGAATCACATTTTTGTTAATGACTAAATTACTTGGAATAAAGATATAAAATGTCTGAATCTCAATATTCCCATTAGTAAAATAACACTGTTGAAAGAGATAACATTCAACAATTCTTGAAACACTAAACTTTTTATGCCATTTGCAGTAATATTCTTTTTTACCCAACTAAACTATGTCATGTATACATAGGAACTAAGAAATTTCAAAGAAAAGGGTTATCAGTTTATCATCCTCCAAATTTTTTGGATAAATGTCTATTTCTTTATATATAGGCAACACTCAATAGACATAAGGACTTTCTACTATTCTATAAAGTTTGACTGCAAAAGAGGACTAGTGCTTTATTTATAAAAAATCAATCAACAACATTAATTAATACCCTAAACTCCAAAGTAATGATGGAAGACCACAGAATATTTTCATGTATGTAATATCTCGTACGTTAGTGTGCTATTTATGTGACATAGGTTGTCATTAAACCTCTCTGGGTCTTATTTTCCTCATCTGTAAATTGATGACCTAGGAGTATACCAATCAAAAGAAATCTTCCAGCTTTAAATCCCATAACATAAGGTTTCTGAATTGTAATTTCTAAAGAAAAGCTGAGATTCTCATGTATCTTGTACTCATCATTTCAAGTCTATAGGCTTCTATGTGAAGGGAGAAGGCTTTTATTCAGAAAGGAAATAGTTCATATGTTTAAAAACTTCAATACATTGGGATGATGAGATCAGCTTGTGATACCATTTACCTAGAGGTGGAAGGTACACAATTTGTAAGAATACATTGAACAAATGCATTCTCCACACCCTTGCCACTGGTTCTTGTGCTATTAAGAATGTTTTAAAACAAGTTTCAAGTGATAATAAGTAACGAGAAGTCAAATAATCAATGTATCATCAATATCAAGTGAGCACGGAATATGTTTTAGTGATTTAAACACCAAAATCTTTGGTTGTACTGGCTATGAGTAGGACTTAGTGAGAATCTTAATGAATGGCAAAAAAACCCTTCATAAAAGGAGCTTAGAAAAATAAAAATCCTCAAATTTTCAGAGGTTCTTCAAAAGGTAAATGGATTGATTTTTTTTTTTTGGCTCACAACAGAGGAAAGAACTAGTATCACTGTATATAATATGTAAAAGAAGAGATTTCCATTGGTTTCAAGGAAATTTTCCTAATAGTTCAAGATAGTACCAAGTAAAATGTTGTTGCCTTGGAAGAAATTGAATTTCCTCCATCTTAGGGTCTTTAAATACAATCTGAATAGCAACCTTTCTCTAACATTATATATAAGAGTTTCTGACTGGATAAAATTTTAACTAGATGGCTACTATGGTCATTGCCAATCCTATAATTCTATAATTTAAAAGCCTTAGAATTATTTAGCTTAAGTTCAAATGAACAAAGTTCCACTGCCAGGGGGAAAAAAGTGAAAGGGACAGATAAATTGCATAGCTGTCTACAAATCAAGAAACATGATGTTTTTTTTTTCCTAATGAAAGACTATCAAATATTGCTTAATTATTTCTTAAGTTGTGCTATTAGATTGTTTATGTGGAAAAAAATTGCCCTTCAAAAAATGTGAACAGGGAGACATCAAGCATGGCTCAGGACTCATCAATATGCATGCTGCTGTTTTTTTCCAATGAGATTTTAATCATCCACATATTTATATTTCCTTAGTGACACTAACTTGATTTTCAAGCCATTCTTGTTTAAGTTTTGTTTTACTATGCAAACTTGCACTGCCTTCTTTAAAAGAAATCTCATTTAACCAATTTAATTAGAACTTTTGCATCCAAGTAATGGTGTGTGTGTGTGCATGTATTTGTGCGTGTGTGTGTCTGAACTACTTGTATCATAACAATCATGGAAGAAGCTTATAAAAGCCTTTCTTAATATATGATAAAGCTTTTATACTGATGTCCATTGCCTTCATCACCAGAGCAAACTGAGAATAACAACAGCAAAGGAAACAAAAAGAAAAATATTCAAAACTGCAGCTTCTCCAACAGTTAACAATTCTCAAAGTGGGGCTGTCTTGATTCATGCTTTAGTACAATCTAGAGAGGCTTTGCAGCAGATATGGCTTAAAGAATTCTAGGAATCAAGTTCTAGGGATGATTGATCCATTGACAAGCATTTTTCTTTGAGACCAATTTTTCACACACATCAACATGAAAGGTTTTCAAAGACAATGTCTTTTTGAGAATTTCCTTGAGGCTGAGATCTGGCGGCAGAGCATCCATAGAAGAATGGAGAAGTAAGTCCTGAAAACTTGTGGTGGCGGAGCTTCTTCTGAACAGGAGCCCAGAGCCCAGGAGACAGGAGTCCAGGAGCCAGGATCTCAGGTGACTGAAGCATGACCAGGATGCTGAGACTTTGCTTGTTTGAGGCTTGGTTGAGCCTTGAATTCCTTGGAGCAGAAATGGTGAAGGAGCTAACATGGACCAGACCCTGTGAACGCCAGTGTGGAGCAGAACCTCCCCAGAGAGCTGGTCAAGGAACTGGGAGATGTCTGCCATTGAATCCAGGTAGAATCTGGGACCATGGAAGGGGATCCAGGGAATCAGAGAACAGGCCCCAAGTCAATATGAAGAAAAGACCTCTCCTTGGGTACTGAGTAATTATGGTATTATAGTTTACTAGTGACCAAAGGGGTGGAGGGTTTTGTGTATGATACTAAGTAAGACTTTACTGAATAAGTGACTGATTGTACTTTGAGTACTTTGACTATTGTTACTGACAAGTGACTGATTGAGTTAATCAAGACTTTGCCCAAGAGTGGAAGACTTTGAGACTACTGATTAGTGGCTAAGTGAGTTAATCAAGACTTTGTCCTAAGAGTGGAAGATTTTGACTGTGTACTTTGATACTATTGATAAGTGACTGATTGAATTAACTTAAGAGTGACGATTTTACTCTGAGACTATGTTGTGAATATTATATTGTGATTTTCTGTGATAAGTTGTAATATGGTGAATGCTATATTTTGAATTATGCTGTACCTTGATTTTCCATGGATGTTTTGCTTTTGTTATGGAATAAATAGGGTGATCACTATACTGAGTAATCAGAAAAAAAAAAGAAAATGTCTTTTTGTGGACAAACCTTATTATACAATGAAGTTACTTCGGTCTTTGAGAAACTGAATTAGATCTTGAAGGAAAGTCAAAATGTCCAACCTTGGAATATAGAAAGGTGTGAGGGAGATAGAGCAAGGAAGAGTATGGTAAGATAAGAAAGGCAAAAATGGGAAATTGTCATTTCCCCATATACTGTTATCTAAATTGAAAAGTAATTAAGATGGGCTGAAAAACTGAGTTCATGAATAGGAATAATGTGAGGTCAGGTTGGGTATGTAGGTTATAGCAAAACTTTAGAAGGCCTTTAATGCTAATATAAACAATATGTAATTTTTTAGATCAGTAATGGAGAACCGCTAAGAACTTTTGAGCAGAGGGATGAATAGAGGCACTATAGAATAGTTTAAAGTACACTGGATTTTGAGTCACTGCAGCTGTATTTTAGTTTTATGTTGCATAATTACTGTGTATATCCTTCAACAAGTCATATAACTAGTTTGGCTTTATTTTCTTTGTTTTTGAAGGAGAGGAATAGAATATATCTACATCTAAGATCCCATACAGCTCTAAATTTTATTTTTTCTAGGAAAAAAAAACCTTTTGAAAATTGTAAAGAATAGCAAGTTAAATGTGTTGATTTTTACATGTGTTATTTACAACTATGCCAGCATTTGACTCAGTATGACAAAATCCATCTTTCAGGGTTTTTTTTTTTCATTGAAATACCACCTAGGCATATGTCCAATTGTTCACTTAAGTGTATAATCTTAGGAATCAGAGGTTCTTATAATTCTTACCGTCTTCTTACCTGTTAAAGATTGACTGAAATATTGGTGAAGTGAATTAATGGGACAGAGGGCATGTGAGTAAATACAATAAATATATTCTTATGTTGTGGGGACTCTGTTTCAGAGTCATTATTGGAAACTATCACAAAAGTGTCAGCTTTTATCCATATCCATGCAATTTGCACAGCAGAAGAGAATACACTGAAAGGCTAATGGAAAGTGCCATCTACACAAATGTGGGTTTTCATTTTTCAGGAGATCACAAAGATGACAAGCACCAAAGGTGTTTTTACTTGCTCTGAGAGTTATCACAGACATGTTCAATCATATTCTGGAATATAGAAAAATCTATTCATTTTTATATACAACCAGTTCAAATCCTATGCCTCATGTTTAGTTCTCATTTTAAAAGGTACTAAAAATGAATCATGCATTCTGTAAAAGGAAAAGTATGCTTTATATACAGGGTTCCACGGAATGTTAAGAAAAAGAGGCTATTAACTAAATAGAACTGGAAGAGAAAAAAAGGAAAAGATAAACAATAAACTAGAGATCAAATTGCCAAACTAAATTATAGCAGCTATATAAGTAGAGGCCTGATGTGCTAGTAAATGTCTCTAGATATTTTGGGAAATGATGTCCTATAATAACTATTAAAGGAGTTATGTGAAGAGTTTCGCTTTTTGTCACTATAGCTAATGAGATTTCATTGTTTAATACACTTCCAGTGGCTGAACAAAGGAAGGTGAAAATGTAAGTTATGCTTCTTCTGGCATATTTTTTTGTGGGTACAGTCTTATCACTTAATTCAAAGAGCACTGAATCACAAGAGAAATTTAGGAAAAAATCATATTTAAGAAGAATCTTAGAAGGGTCATTTAAGTGTCCCTGTAAAATCAAAAATAGGAAGAAGTTTAAATCTGAAAACACTCCTGAATATGAAATTTATCCATTGATTATACAGTGAATATTCTTGCTTCTACTTAAGAGAGTTGTGATCTGGCAATTAAATGAAGTAATTCCATTTTCTTTCTGTAGAAATAAATTTTAAAATTAAGAGAGTTAAAAGTGATAGAAAACAGATTTTTTTGTGTATATATGCATGTACCTATGTTATACTGCTACTACTAATAGATTCCTTGATCTATATAATTTCTCCCAATTATCTTGAGTAATAAAGAAGTTCCCAAGTAAGTTTTTAAACTGGCCAAGCAAAATATAATTACTTAGATTTTACTTACTGTTGAAGAAAAGTTCCCCCTCCCCCCCAAAAAGAAAAGAAATCAGAATGGTACAACTAAGCTTTTATCAATGACTTCACTATATGTTACCCCATCCTTGAATCTGTGTTTTCATTGTGAATAGTACCTTCTCCAACAATCCAAACCAAATCCTTTCTACATTCTTTTATTGTGTGAGTCAGTTCTTGCCTTCTCTTATGTCCTACTCAAAATATCTTACATTCCCCTTAAGGAATAATTTTAGGTCTTTTAATGTTATATGTACATCACTACAACATTTGGTTTATCCATCTCTTATTCCTTCTTTTTGTATAATCAGTCCATTTCCTTTTCTAAATATTCATTGCCTCCATAATATAATTTTGTTCTTTCTGTGCTAGAGACTATTCATGACCATAATGCATTTCAGAAAGAGAACACTTAGATGGTGTGCACACACACTACCATTGACCCTGTTCTCAGTTTTGTAGAGTATCAAATTAACTTTTAGGAACTCCTATATGTGCAACATTTCACTTTAAAACAAATAGTGTTTGGCCCGCTAGGTGGATAGTGAATATGAGTGAATAGAGCACGGGCCCTGGAGTCAGGAGGACCTGAGTTCAAATTCCGCCTCAGACACTTAACACAAAAACTAGCCTGTAACCTTGGGCAAGTCACTTAACCCCAATTGCCCTCCAAGAAGCAAAAAAAAAAGTAGTGTTGCTTTAACAAAATTAATATTAAACAGACGATTTTTTTTTCCTCCCAGGTTTCAGCTTGGATTGGCTAAAAATATTAGACAGCTTCTCAAATGCAACCTACCCTGCACTCCTTTTGTCCATTTCTGTGACTAGCTCATTTATGTACTGATGGACTTACTCAAAGAGCTGTCCATCCAAATGCATTTTGTAATATGGACAATAGGAATTCTTTATTCACTTGGCCGTCCCTGTTTGTATTGTTGGGTCAATCTCCATTGAATCATTTTAGACCTCATTAAAGACCATCTACATTGTTCTGAACCATCCTAAAGTGATTAGTTTACTATGACCTTCAAAGAGGAACATTTTAAATGATCTATAGGGAATCACTCATTTATTTGAATTCTCAATCAGAAATTCTCCAAGACAATGGCAAGCCCCTTTGGAAAACTTTATGCATTTTTTAATAGTTTGCTTGAATTTAAAAATTATAATCAGATAATTATTGATTAAAGCTATTGAGGTACATTGTAAAATTTTATATTGTGCGTAAGAGATTTCATTTTGGGGATCCTTTAAAGATGTTCTTTGTTCTATGCTAATAACAAGGACTTTTTCAAAACAATTTATATTATCTCCACCTAGAAATAAATTGTAAAAGTTCTGACCTTCTAGAGAAAATTATGAAAGATTGTCTATTCTTGTTGAATACATTCATGAAAGATATATTTAATAAGTGTATGTTCCATTTGTTTTTATAAAGATTTCTTAAAGAAATGATGAAAATATTAAAAGCTAATTAATTAAAACAACTAAAAAACCTGACATGCTTTGAGTTGCCCTCATCTAAAAATAGAAGGACTAAACCAATGGACACTTAAAATATGAATAAAAGTTAAAACGAATTATTAAAAAATTATATAGAATATTATATTCAGTCACTATCAATAAATTTAAGGAAATAATTTACTACCTACTATAGTATAAAATAAATAAAATAAATATAATGTGAAATAGACCTCTTAAATAATTTAATCCAATGTCAAAAAATGAACTATATATCTTTCTATCAAATTCTATATTTCTGTTTAAATCCCTGTTTCTGTCCATAACAGAATATCTTCTCAGGCACCACTACTTAGTTCAGTGTCTGGCACATGGTCAGGATTATTCTATTGATTTAATCTTGGCATCATTCTCAACTCTTCACTCTCAATGAAAGCTCAAAACCAAACGATCGCCAGTTCTGTCCTTATTTCTGTCCATATTTCTTTTTTTTTTTTTTTAAAGCAATCGGGGTTAAGTAACTTGCTCAAGGTTACACGGCCAGTTATTATTTCTGGGTGTGGTGCTGAGTATCTGAGCCCGGATTTGATCCAGGTCATCCCGACACTGGAGCCCGTGCTCATACTCGCTGAGCCACCTGGCCGCCCCTCTGTCCATATTTCTTTTGTCTGTCAATTCTCTCCGTTTGTTGCCAATACCCTATTACATACCCTTATAATTTCTCATTTAGACTATTGCAACAGTCTCATTGATCATCCTGATAGATAATCCTGTGGTATCCCTAAATCCAGTTTTCTCTCCAACCCATATTGCAAACAGTTGTCAATATTCCAAAAACACAGATCTAACCATGTCTCTTCCTAGGTAAACAAACAAACAAAACAAACAAACAAAAAAACAACCTCAGTCAATCTTTATTGTCTCTTTTATAAGAGACAAATAAATGCCTGTTGGATAATTAATAAATTTGAAAGTCTGCTTGATATTTTTTTTTTCTGACACTATATTCTTGTTTAACTTTTCTGCTTATAATTCAACATGTGCAAGATTCCATCTATTTCCCCCATTTATTTGCACATGTTTCCCAGGCCTGAAATATTCTCCCTTCTTACCTCCCTCACTTGGTATTCCAAACTTCTTTCAAGATTGAGTAAAAGTGTAACAACTTATACTGGTATTTTAATGATTTGATGGTTACTGTTTTTCTTGGTGAGAATGATTTTGAATTGTATTTGCATACTTGTATTCACTTAGGTTCATATCATCTGAGACTTAGAGCTGTAAAGAACTTCTTTACATACTGATGAGTAAACTGAACACCAGAAAGGTTAAATTATTAATCCAATGACATTATACCAAAAATGATTTAAACTGTAGTTGAACTGATTTCAGATACAACTCTCTTTTTTGCCACAAGTTATCTGTGTATCTTCTATCTTTTCACAGTGGAATATAATTACTTTGAAGGCAAAGATAGTTTCACTTTTGTCTCTGTTTCCAGAAAGCCTAGTAAAATTTTTAGCAGATAGTAGATATTAATAAATGCTTGATGAATTGAACTGATTTGAAACGCTGACAAATTTATTCAGTTTTTATGCTTGTTTTCCTTTTCCCCCTCAATTTTTTCCTTAAAGCCTTGTGCAAATGATACAGGTTGAGTTCATGCCAAGATTTCAAGAAATTCATCTTTCCATCTCTTTTCATTGTTTTATGAATTGATACCATTAATAATATTATTCTATGATCTTTTATAGTATATTGCATAGCACTTTATATTCTAAATAGATTTTTCCTTTTATGCCACATTTCTTTGACTAAAAGAATAAGCATGTATTGTTGAAGTGGACAGAGACATTGTTTTTTCTTGTTGATGATAATGATATTACTTAGTAATGACATATATGATGTAAATAATGTCACATTTTTGTTGCATTGATATTTTTTAAAAAATCCTTTTCAGGGGTGCCTAGGTGGTGCAGTGAATAGAGCACCGGCCCAGGAGTCAGGAGGACCTGAGTTCAAATCCTGCCTCAGACACTTAACACAAAAACTAGCCATGTGACCTTGGGCAAGTCACTTAACCCCAATTGCCCTCCAAAAAGCAAAAAATAAAATAAAATTTAAAAATTAAAAATCCTTTTTACCAGAGTTTTGTATATATTACTATATTCTATAAAGGTAAATCAGAACCATTATAATTTTATTTAATTACCATTCTTGGCCTTCTTTTCAGTTTACGAATAATTCTGACCATTATTTTGAGAAGCTGATAGTCTCTCTATATCAAAATAATTGGTTGATAAATGGCATACATATAAATGATTTGTATATTAGTATGATAAATCATTTTTTAATTTTGTCTTTCTTTAACATCTTCAGTAAATTCTAAATTTTTTTCTTAAAGAGACTTTTCATCATTTATAAGGTATGAAACTTGTCTTTGCAATTCTAGATATATATCATTACTTAGTCCTTTATTTCAACTTCATCTTTGCCATCTTCCTTCAGTGCCTAACATTTCACTAATACTAAGGTCATAAATTTAAAGTGGAAAGAGACCTAGACATCATTTAGTCTAAGCCTCTCAATTTGCATATGAGAAGATTGAAGTCACACGGGAATACATGACAGAGGTAGGAATCAAATGGACTTAAAATCTGATTTCAAATCTACCTCGTTTCTCACTGTCTATTGACTAATGTGCATATGTTTTTATTTACATGTGTACAAAATGGAAAACCAGAAAATTAGAAATCAAAATGTAATAACTTTTTTGTAGAAGGATCTGGTGTTCTATTAGCTTGAGTATTGTACAGAACTAAGAGATTCATTTCTACAGAAAGGAAATAAAAAGAAAATGGAAATACAAAGCTTGTCAAATACAATCGTCTTATTTGGCAGCAGTGAGGTAGCCAGGTGTGACTGTAGAAGGAAGGAAAGACGCAGAGTCTCTTACTTCCCAACTTCATTCCACCCACACACATCTTCTAATCCATGGTGCTTTTTTATAAATTGACAAGAAACAAAGACTGCACCTTTTTGAAAATTTCCAGATTATCATTCCAAATCACTAACCCATTCATTAAAAAAAAAAAGTCATCTACTCCAAAAAAAAAAATAAGAATTTACTTGATACAATATTGATATCAACTTCACTAGCTAACTTTAATTCAGCAACAGACATATACTTAGAGCCTAAAATGAATGTTAATTCTAGGTACTGATTTAGTAGAAAAATCCATACTTTCATGACATTTACATCCTGGTGGCAGTGTGTTAACTGCCATATACAGAGTTATACCTGGTGAAATGCAACATGTAAGTGGCAAGGTGCATATTCAATGTAATACTAGTGCTCTGGAGAAGATTTACTCTTTCACTCCACAAGGAAATAACATTTTTTTTCAAAGACTATGCTGATGGAATAATAATAAAAAAAATTAACGCTTTCCTATTTTATGGAATAATAAATCAAATAAGAAATTTAGTTTTTTGACAAATTCCTGTCATTTTTTTTCTTGAAAATGTAGTAAGGACTTGTCAAAAAGAGAAATCACAGATGGTCTATTTAAGTTACTGTAATGCAGCAACTTCTGTCAAGTGTCATTTCTCTCCATTGGATGTTTTTGTGTGAGAGTTTGTGCCTGTGCACGTTTGTGCATGTACGTAAGTGCATATGTGTGACTATTTGATATACTTAAGCCATACTTCAAGTTTTTTAATTAATAAAAAATAATTAAGGAATGACAAAATATAATCCTACTTATATGCTTTATAACATTTAATATATTATATTAAATATGTATTATATTAAACATAATTGTTAATCAAATATAATTCATCATATTTCATAGAATATATTAAATATTAATTATATTTAGTATATTGTATTAAATATTTAATATAATAATTTATTTTGCTTTAATGATTCAGAAAATGTATGTTACACTCTACTTTTGGGTATATCATGTTGTAAAAAAGTTTGTAAACCATAGATTTATAGAATTTTATCTGAAAGGGGATTTGGTTATCCAGACAACTTTCTTATTTTTCTTTTTCTTTTTTAATCCTTTATTTGTTTATTTTTAGATTTTCTCCCCATCTTTCCCCTATCCCCACCTCAAAATAGTGAACCTACTGACTACCCCTTCCCCCAAAATATTCTCTCTCTCTCTCTCTCTCTGTATATATATATATATATATTTATGTATGTGTGTATGTATAAATATATATATATGTATATATATATATATATATGAACATTCTCTATCTCAATCTATATATATTTAAGCATTTGATTTTAAAACTTTGAATTCCACATTCTTTCCCTTCCTCCCTTGTCACACACCCTTACTGGGAAGACAAGCAGTTCAATATATAGGTTGTACATGTGTAGCTAAGAAAAACTTTTCCATAGTGGATATATTGGGGAAGACTTACTATATTTCCCTCCATCCTATCCCACCTCCCCACTTGTTCTATTCTCTGCTTTGATCCTGTCCCATTTCAAAAGTGTGTGCTTCCAACTTCCCTCCATCCCCCAGCCTGCCCTCCCTTCCATTACCCCCCTCTCATCCCCTTTCCCCCTACTCTTCTGTAGAGTGAGATACGGTATTTAGAGTGTATGTCATTCCCTCCCTAAGCCAAATTCAATGAGAATAAGGTTGACCTATTCCCATTTGCCTTCTTGTTCTTCCCCTCCATTGTAACCATTTTCTCTTGACTCTTCTATATGAGATAATTTACCCCATTCTGTCTCTCCCCGTCTCCTCTCATTATATTCCTCTCTCTCTGCTTAATTTTGCCTTTAAAGTATCATCCCTTCCTATTCAATTGGTTCTGTGCCTTCTGTCTATGTATACTTGTATACATATATACATACATATATATGTCTGTAACTACACTGCCCCTTTTCTTTCACAGTACTGGATTAAGAGAAACCTTTGTACCTCCCAAAAGAAGACTAGCTAATATACCCCAGTGTTGTCAAGGGTCTAAATGATCTCACCACATCTTGTTTGCTTCTACACCAAAAATCCTTACTTTAACCTCTTCTGAAGCCATGTTCTCTCCCTACATGGGCCAACAGAATTCCTTGAGGCGCTACCTTGCATTTTTTATTATTGCTACCTGACAATAGACTCTGGACCAAAGAATGGAGGAAGTGCACTCTAATGATGTTACACTCAAACTTCAAGGTCCCATTCATATGAGTTTCTGTGTAAGCATTTAAATTTCAACCTTTACTTGAGCAGTATCAAGTTCACCTTTTAAAATTTGTTCTATTTTTCTACCTACCAAGACCATTGTTGATCAAAATTCTGTGATCTAATGAATTAGCTGTCCTTTCCATACTCATTTTTTGAAAATGTTATAAATATGGTATCTTTGACGTTTCATAACTGATGAAATTGAAAAAAAGAAAAATATTTAAAAGTGATAGGACTGAGGAGAAAGTTCTGTAGTACAATATTTTAGAAACATTTCCAGTTACCTAAAGTTATTTGTTTTCCTTTCACACATGAATAACATGATGGTATGTGATAATTATTTTGCAGAAGGATAGATTTATTAGGGTTACATTATACTCCAGCTCATGAAGACTATAAAAAATGAGAGATGAACATAATCATTGCTCTACACTCACAAAATTCAAAATACTACTTCCTAATGATCCCAGAATTCATTTTTAATTTTATTTATTGAGTTAAGGACTTCTCCAATTAGGAAGAAAGACAACTTTCTGATTGAAGAGATTTAGACTATGTGACCTAGGGGTGGAGGACTTTGACCTTTGTACTTTGTGTCAATTAAGGAGAATTGTCTCATTAAGGATGATTGAATTAAGGACTTACTAAATGATTGTGTTACTAAATGAATGCTATCTTTTGCTTAAAAAATGTGAGCACTTTGGTGCAAACTATGAGGCCATTTTAGTGATAAGTTGTTAAGTAATAACATTGTGAATGCTGTACTTTGATTTCTGTGAATATTTGCCTTAATTTGTTACTGAATAAATAGAGTTCACTATAGTGTGTAATCAGCACCTTGAAGCTATTCACAGCTGCATGTGCTTGGCTTTACATATATTCAATTCATACCTGTGCCCTCTGTCTATATATTCTATTTCTGATTCTCCTAATAATCAGAATGTTCTTATGAATTACAAGCATATTCTTCCCATGTAGGAATGTAAACAATTTAATTTTATTACGTCCCTCATTATTTTCCTTTTCTTGTTTACCTTTTGTTGCTTCCCTTAAGCCTTATATTTGAAAGATTAATTTTCTATTCATCTCTGGTCTTTTCATCAAGAATGCTTCAGAGTCCTCTATTCCACTTAATATCCATTTCCCTCCTGAAGAATGATGCTCAGTTTTTCTGGGTAGGTGATTATTGGTGTAATCCTAGCTCTTTTTTCCCTCCAGAATATTATGTTTTAAGCCCTCTGAACTTTTAATTCAGAAACTGCTAAATCTTGTGTTATCCTGACTGTGACTCCACCTTGTCTGATTTGGTCCTTTCAAACTGCTTGCATTATTTTCTCCTTGATCTGGGAACTTTGGAATTTGGCTATAATATTCCTGAGAGTTTTCATTTTGGGATCTCTTTCAGGAGGTGATCAGGGGATTCTTTCCATTTCTATTTTATCCTCTGGTTCTAGAATATCAGGGCAGTATTCCTTGATAATTTCTCTAAAAGTAATTTCTAGACTCTTTTATAGTTCATTTTTACTCATATAATTTTAAAATTATTTTATTTTGAAGATCAGTTTTTATCACATGAGATATTTCACATTGTCTTCTATTTTATTCTTTTCATTTTGTTTGATTATTTAATGATTTCTGATACAGCCATACTCAATTCTAACTTTTAAGGAACTATTTTCTTTATTGTGTTTTTGTACTTCCTTTTCCATTTGACCACATTAACTTTTTAGGAGATTTTTTTTCTTTCAGTGGATTTTTGTAGCTCTTTTTTGTATTTGGCCAGGTTTGCTTTTTAAGGCATTCTTCTGCTCATTGTTTTTTGCACCTTTTTCTCGTTTGATCTTGTCTGGTTTTTTTTAGTCATCATTTTAAAAGTATTTCTATGTCTTCTTTACCAAACTGTTGTCTTTTTTTTCATGATTTTCTTGCATTACTTTCATTTCTCTTTCCATTTTTTTCTCTACCTCTCTTACTTGATTTTCAAAATTCTTTTTGATCTATTCCTTGGCCTGAAACCAATTAGTATTTTTCTTTGAGGCTTGGATGTGGGACCTTTGAATTTGTTATCTTCTTCTGAGTGTGTCTTTTGATCTTCCTTGTCATCATAACTTTCTAAGGTCAAATATTTTTATTTTGTTTACTTATTTTCCCAGATGATTTCTTGACTTTTAACTACTTGCTAAAGTAGGGCTGTGCTTCCAGGGTGGAGGGGGCAATGTTACAATCTTCCAGGGCTTTGAGCAGTTTTTTTCAGAAATATTTCTATGTACTTGCAAGTTTTATGTTCTTCCAAGTTTGTATAATGAAAAGAGAAGTTTTTCCTGATCTTCTGGTCTGTACTCTGCTCTGTGAGAGATCACAAGCATTTTTTTTTCTGTCCTGGAAATGTGATGAGGGTCCCTGCTCCACTGGAGCCACAAGCTTTGGTGTGCTGGTGCTCCTTCTAACCCTGGGACTGCCACCCCAGACTCCAACCCAGATATGACTACAGACAAAGCAACAGAGTCCTGCCTCAGTGCTACCAAAGAAATCCTTTTAATCTTCTTCCCAGTTGTTCTACCCCCTTACTATCTGTGGGCTAAGACCTCCAGAAACATCAGTTACTGCTGCTAGTTCAGTGGCTCCCAAAGTCTGCTCCTGGTGTGCTGGGACTGGGTCTGTGTTGCTGCACTCTGCACCGAACTGTGCTCAACTCTTACCCAGGTGCAACAAACCTTTCTTGCTGCCCTTCTAAATTGTCTTTGTCTTGAAAATTATTTATCCCTATCCCTTTGTGACTTCTGCTGCTCCAGGAAGTGTTTGATGGTATTATTTAAAGGTGTTCAGAGGTGTTTGAGGGAGAACTGAGGTGACAGCCTTTCCTCTGCCATCTTGACTCTACTCCCAAATTTTAATTTCTTTTTCAGATATCACACAATTTTAAATGCAAAATCCTTAATCCAATTTTGCAAATTTATTACTGAGGGTTGGCTAGGTGGTGCAGTAAATACAGCACCAGCCCTGAAGAATCTGAGTTCAAATATGGCCTCAGTCATTTAACACTTACTATTCCTGTGACCTTGTGTTAGTCACTTAACTCCAATTGCCCTGGCTCTCCCCCTCCAAAAAGCAAAAAAAAAGAAAAAAAATATTACTGAAACATAATAAAAGGCTGGATTTCCATGTGAGAAATTTTGGGAAACCTGTAAAATACATATGTATATACTTTTTAGAGAAAATTATCTAATCCTGTTACTCAAAATTTATCTTATACAATTAGAAAACTTTTACAATATATCTGTGTTTATTATTTTAATCCAATTTCCTATTTTGGAGGACTGCATCATTATATTATAAATTGACAATAAATGCAAATTAAAATTGTAAAAATTTTAAATATTTGCATCCTATAATAGTGACAGTTTTTCCAGTATAAATATATTAATTAATAGATCTAGTGTTATAAAACTCTACTGCTCACTTGTCCTGATTATAGAAGTGTGATATGAAAGAAATAAAAAAGGAGGGATATAATTATAACAATGTCAAGACTTGTTCTTTTAAGGTCACAGACTGATCTGATATACACACATATGTATGTAAATATACATGTATGTGTATATATATATGTATATGTGTATGTGTATATACTAGAAGATGAAGAAAAGCTCTGTTAGATCTGTCTGATTTCAGTTACAAGTTATATCTGACAGCCAATTATATAGTCACAAGATACCAAAAGCAAGGTTTGAGATTAACCAGGTGGTGAAAATTAGTGTTCAGAAAGGAAATGACAAAATAGGGAAACTGAGTAGAGACTCCTGTGTTTAGACCAATACCAAGTTCATCTCTTCCAATTTTCTTAGACAAAGACTTCCACCTTCAGCAGTTCTTAGACTGCAACATATGACATTTTCTTCTATTGGCTTCATTACAGTTCACAAAACCATTCCTGTAATCAGAACTCAAAGAAATAGTAAATTACAGTCCTAAGAGCTTTTTACCTCAAATGGCAAAAGTTAAAGAAACTTATGGCCTGAATATCTTTACTTATTTTCCCCAAGTTAATATTTCTTTTATCATTTATTATTAAAAAAGTTTTTTTTCAGAATGTAGAAAATAATTGACAGTTGATTCATATTTATATATTGAAGATACATCTTTAAAACAACTTAAATGTTTTCATATATTTTATATGTGATAACAAAAATTTTCAAATTAAAGTTCATGCTCTATTACAGTAAACTTATTGTTGTTGTTGATCTTAAATGGTGTAAAACAAAATATACCACAATAAATATTTTTTTCAAATATCTATTTTTATCACTGTCTTTTAAAAGCTCAGTAAATAATGTAGAAGGTAGAGTCAAGATGACAGTAAAAGTAGGGATTCTCCTATGCACTCTCAAATTTCACTCTAAGAACTTTAAATGATGCTTACAATCAGTTTTATGTGATTATCTCATTATCAAACTTATTGGATTGGAAAGACCATATGTATTTCTCCTCTTCTCCTGAGGAAAAATATACGAACTTCTTCAGGGTTTTAAAGGGGATTTACTTTAAAACACTTCAAGGGAAAATATATTTGGAAGTAATATCTCCTAACAAAGCAAGTAATAATTTCATAAGATGCAAAGGCATTTATCTCTATAGAGTAATATTGGTCTTTAACATCAATGAGAAAAAAAAATCTTGTCTCTTCTTTTTGTATCCCTTAATCAACTATTTCCAATTGATTCTAGTTCCTTTGTTATGAATTCAACTTCACATCCATAATGTGTCTCAGCCATCCAAAATATCCTATTATAGGGGCAGCTAGGGGGCTCAGAAAATAGAACACCAGCCCTGGAGTCAGGAGAACCTGAGTTCAAATCTGGCCTCAGACACTAAACACTTACTAGCCTTGTGACTTTGGGCAAGTCACTTAACCCCAATTGCCCTGCCTTCCTCCCTCCAAAAAGTAAAAGCAAAACAAAACAAAAATATTATATTATAGCTCTTAATTATGGGAAAAATATGTAAAATAGAAGCACTTCCCAGGCACACTATGTAAAGAATCAAATGAAGGGAAGTTATAGAATATTTAAATAAAATTCAATAAGCATTCGATAAGATATGCTAATATGACAACGATAATTAGATTCAATTTTCTTTCATGATTACAGAATGAACCTCAATTAAAACTTAAAGCATATCATCACTGTCTTACTTTGATACTGAGTGACATTCCTATTTCCTAGCAACTATTTAATTTTGTTGCAAGGCTGTGTGGCATCAAGTATAAAGTGCTCATCTTGAACCAAAACCCTGTCTCTCACATACATTTGAACTGTTAGCCTGGGAATATACCTTAACCTTTCAGTGCTCTATTCTTATAAGTTTCATAGAAGGTGCTCACTTTTTTTGATAGATGGAATAATTCCCTAAACAGAAATTCCTTATGCCAGTGAAACCACATGAGTAGTATCTATCCTCCATCATTTTGCAAGTAATTAGTTTTGACATTAAAAACATTGCATATTCTCATATATTTATATATATATATATATATATATATACACATACATGCATACATATTCTTATTCTCATGTGTATGTTTTTCATATTTAGATATTTTAACTAGGCATAGCCAGATGACATCAATAAGGGTATAACTTTATTCATTTTTCAGAAAACTTCTTGTTAAGATTCTGTGTCAAGTGATTCATATTTTTGGTGTTATTGAATTAAAAAATATATTTTAAAATATAGATATTTATTAATTATATAATTTTTATATATACTATATATTATATATAATATATATGACATATATATAAATTATAATATAATAAATATATTAATTATGTATATATGTATATATATATATATATATACATACTTCTTTTGAATTAGAAAATGGATACAGGGAAAAGTTACCATTGGATGGCTAACTCCATAATCATTTTCTATTGATCACATCTATCAACAATCTCAGAAGATCAGTCCATTTTGGATTCTCTGTCTGTCTCTCTCACACTGTAATGGGAATGTAAATTTAAAGATCTTTCCTTCCCCTAGGCTAAAGTGCACCTGGAGCCTGGGGTGGGAGGCTTGTTTTTCAGTAGATACTTCTTGATTGGCTAGTGAGTCAATAAGGTTGTTACATTCTCTGAGCCAGGAGAAGGCTATATAAGCCCTGATGTGTAGCTTTGTTTTGGGGCTCACTTTGAGAAGTGTTCTGTGATTTGATCAGATGAAACTCTGGGAAGCCATTGTCCAGAGCCCCCCCTCAGCTTTGAAAAACCCAGATGTTGAAACCCAGATGTTGATTGGATCCAAGAATCTGTGGTGGCAGAGACCATGGGGACACTGGGGTGCTTGCTGCTACAAAATGGCATCACAAACAAGATCTGCAGAGTAAAAGGAAAGTATGGGGGCTGGGATAATTGTTTGTTTCCCAGTTGTGGTAGCTGTGACTCTGTGGAGCCATGGACCAGGAGAGAAGAATGGCCTGCATGCGGACTTCGCTGAGCTGAGAGCAGGAATGGTGAGCTGCCTGCATCGGGACCTGGGCAGAAGCCAGGAGCAGCTGCTGCCTGCGGGAGGAGAAGGAACCCAGGAGTTCGGAATTCAGCCACAGGAAAAGATAAGAACTGAGCAGCAAAGCAGGGGCACTGAATGTGTTTCCTCGCTGTATCCCACAGTTTGGGACCCAGGGGGAGGATGGACTTGTGACTATGGTGGGTGGGATGAAGTGCCTTGGACCCCCAACGACCCCACCTTGTTGGTTTTGTTGCCCAGCCCTCTCTCTGTACTTGGAAGCAAGGGCTTGAGCTGTGTGAGGGGAAGGACACCTTTGGACTCTTGTTTTGAATTGAAGTGATAATGCTATGTACTTTGTGTTTGTTTAAGGCCCAGTTAAGTTTAACTTTAGTTCTGTGTCTTGAAAATGTGACCTAAGAGATGTTTAGTGCTGATTCAAAAGTAAATTGACTATGCTATGGGCATGAAAGATCTTGGGGCAGAATGTAATGGGAATGTAAATTTAAAGATCTTCCCTTCCCTTAGGCTAAAGTGCACCTGGAGCCTGGGGTGGGAGGCTTGTTTTTCAGTAGATACTTCTTGATTGGCCAGTGAGTCAATAAGGTTGTTACATTCTCTGAGCCAGGAGAAGGCTATATAAGCCCTGATGTGTAGCTTTGTTTTGGGGCTCACTTTGAGAAGTGTTCTGTGATTTGATCAGATGAAACTTTGGGAAGCCATTGTCCAGAACCCCCCCCCTCCTTGGCTTTGAAAAACCCAGATGTTGAAACCCAGATGTTGATTGGATCCAAGAACCTGTGGTGGCAGCGACCATGGGGACGCTGGGGTGCTTGCTGCTACACACACACACACACACACACACACACACACACACACACACACACACACACACACACACACAC
>NW_027186320.1:9360470-9370156 GCF_028583685.1 Petaurus breviceps papuanus
CACACACACACACACACACACACACACACACACACACACACACACACTGTATGTTTGCAGAGATAGATAGAAGTATCTACATGTAGATGTGTCTATATAAAAGAGAGACTCACATTTATTTTTAGGTAGAATATTGGTGTATCCAGCAAAGTACGCTTTAATATGTTTCAACTCTAATTCAGAGTATGGTCAAAGCAACAGTATCCAGCCTCAGTGCTAGCAAAAAGACCCCTGTAATCTCATTCTGACCAATTATTCTACCCCATTATCATCTGTGGGCTGAGCGCTCCAGAAGCAGCTGCTTCTGCTTCTGCTCCTGCCAATGCTAATGCAGTGGCTCCTGGTTTTCTTGGGCTATGCTGGCATGACCTATACTGGACTGTGCTCCATTCTCAACCAGGTGTGACAGACCTCTCCTGCTGACCTTCTAACTTTTCTTTTTGGCATCTGTAGTGACAGGTCTGGATGTTGCCTTTGCTGACACTGATTCAGTCATTTGAAGGATTGCTCTGAGTCTGCTGGGGCCCAGTCTTGACCGGTAGTGCCTGTGTTGGACTGGGCTCCTCTCTCACCCTTTTACAACAGACTTTTCCTGCCAGCCTTCTGAGTTGTGTT
This sequence comes from Petaurus breviceps papuanus, assembly GCF_028583685.1. Taxonomy (NCBI): domain Eukaryota; kingdom Metazoa; phylum Chordata; class Mammalia; order Diprotodontia; family Petauridae; genus Petaurus; species Petaurus breviceps. The sequence goes on from NW_027186320.1 coordinate 9,361,086, forward strand.
GAGTTGGGGTTTTGTTTAACTCCATCTTTTTGTGATTTCAATTGCTGTTGAATTTTTAGAGTCACTTTTTAAAGGTATTAGATGGGTTTGGGGAAGAGCTCAGGTGAGGACCTACCTTTGCTCCACCATCTTGGTTCTGACCCCAAATGAGTCTTAATAGGACACTACTTTAACCCAGCATTGCAAAAGTAATCTCTCTTCAACCTTTTCAATATGTCAATATCCAGCATTATCCAATGACGTCCAGTGAGGTTACAACTAATTTCTCCTTTGAGGATCTTTAATTTTTTTTTTTTGGAAAAGCTCTAATTGCTAAAGGAAAACTTTAAAAACACATTTTCCCCTGCCTTAAGTATAAATTTGCCTATGTAGCTCCCAATCCTTGCTTATAGTCATGTCCTGTGGGGACAAGTATCATCAATAAAATTTCTATTATACATGACTTTTATTTAATTTCTTTAAGACATGTATTGTGTCTCCTCTCTTCTCTTTATAAGGCTAAATATTATATGTTTTTTCAGCTGATCTTATATATGTCATAATGTTGAGGGTCTCCATTATTGTATCTGTCCTTTCCACATTCTTCAGCTTATCAATGCCTTTCCTAAAATATGGCATCTAGAATTATACAAAATATTCCAGATATAACCTGACTGGGGAATAGTATAGAAAGACTATCATTTCTCAAGTGTTAGAAACTATGCTTCTTTTATTGAAATCTGTTTGAATTAGATTTTTTTTGATTCCATGCATAATTGATGACTCATATTGAGATAGCAGTTCAACAAAACCTTCATAACTACTAATTTTTTTTTTCAGATAAACTACTCCGTCGTCCATTCCCTTTCTGTCTTTTGCTTGTGAAGTTTCTTTTAATCCATCAGTATGGCTCTACATGTATTCAACATCTATAAGTGTATCTTTCACATGTTCAATAAGTTTATTAGATTTGATACAAAGTTCTAGCCCTTTGATATCTTTAGGTATTTTGTGATCAATGATTTTTGCAATTGTCCCTCCTAGAATGTTTCATCTTCAGATTTTATAAACATGCAATCTATATGACTTCTTATTTCTTTATAAAAATTTAAAATGACAGAGTAAGAATAGATTTTTAAAATTCTCCACAAGACACAATGTACCTAGTTTAGACTGTATCATCAATGACTCCACTTTAGGCCCAAGTTTTCAAACATTCCAAAATTTAAAGGTTGAACTTTTGTCTTCATATATTTTCCACAGTTACAGCATAAGTGACATTGAGATGTTTTGCTAAAATTTAGTTAAATTATATCAACATATTTCCATGATCTACCAATCTAAAAATATATTAAAATATTGGGTAGTTTATAACAAAAAAAAGAAATAGATTAATCTGGTTCAATCTTTCCTTTATGAAGTTATTTTGTGATTATATCTTTTCTTTAAAGGTATATAGATAGTATATTATCTGTTTAATATTAATTTGCTCAAACAAAAGAAACTACCCCCCTCCAGTAGTAGAACATATGAAACATCCCCATGTTAGGTAATTTCAGCATGCTCCAAATGCTCCTTAGGGTTCATCAATGTTAAGTAATCTGCACATGCACAGACAATTTAGGTTAGAATTGTAAGGCTCTTTAGATACATTTTTAATTAGAGTATTGTTATTAGATGGTCTCTGAAGTTCCTAATTCTACAATTCTGTGAATCTCTTAATACATTTCAGATTATCACAAACCATGGTACTGCTATAATAATTTTAATATTGTAGTCTCAGAAATACCACATTCAAACAGTATAATCCTCAATGAAAGGTATTATATAAGTACATAATCAGTGCTCCATACTATTGCAATTATGAACTGTTTATATTAAACTTGAAACAGAACTTTTTAAATTGAGGCCTCTAGTTTAAATATAATAGGATGGAATAATACTAACAATTATATATATACATATATATATACACATATATGTGTATATATATATGTATATATACATATATATACACACATATGTGTATATATATATGTATATATACATATATACATACAAATTCTTTCTTTTATCTAATGCCCATAACTTAATAGGAAAATTTCATGAGACTCTTGATAGAAAATAATCACTTTGGAGATAACTGCCTGGCAAAAGGCTGCTATGACCTTGGCTTGGCTGCTCCATGGACAGTAGAAACAAAGATCATACTTGAGGTATTGAACGACACTAGCATTTTACCCCTAAGTAAATATTAATTCATCCTCTCTCTTATCCCTTGGGATTATTTTAAACAAGCACAGTGAGTTGCAAATGGTAGTAACATAATAAATGTTTGTTGCATTGATTTGACTTGATTTGAAATGTGGCATTCTGCTCCATCATTATTCATTCCTTCATTTCCTGGAGCATATTTTCAGCATTTATGATGACCAAAATAAATGGTGCCCTTATTGTTAATGTATGTGGACTGACTTGAAGAACTATAGTTAAGAATTCCCCAAGAGAATTTTAAAATATCAGGCTATCAATCATTTAAGGACTTTGAAAAAACAAATAACACTTAATATAGCATAGGATGACAGGAAACTAATTTAAAGATTCAAAGTCAGATTTTCTGTCAGGTGGGAAGGGTGCTGCTGAGAGTTCATTACAATCACTGCTTGACCTGACATAAAATCCAATATGCCATATACCCCAAGGTATCTTGTTCCAAGATTAGATGAGTTTTGTGCTACAATAAAGGCTGCCTAGGAAAGAGGTAACAGTGGTAGCTGATTTGTTTTGGGTGATCTCTAAGCTTTTCCAAATTCTGCATGATTGACTTTGAACCCATCGTAAACCAATAAAGGCATACCATTATTATGAAAGTAAAGAAGTGAAATTATTTTGAAACCTTAGTAGGTGAAGTTTTATGAAAGACTATTTATGTGTGGCTTGATTTAAATGAATCAAGGTGGAAAACAGATTAAAAGAGACAGAGCTCTATTCATTTTGGAAAACAATTATTGCCTGGGTAGTGATATGGCCCTATCAGAGATTTGTACAGTTGAATTTGCTTAATTGCAGACTACAGATTTATTACTTAATTATTTTTCAAATTCCTATACCTTTTTTTCTTCATTATTATACCCATCAAATTAATTTCTGCATACATGATAGAGGAATTATTCATTGAATGGCATAAAACATTCACTACTTGGTTTCCTGAAGCATTCTACTTCTTTAGTCACTATCGACTGTGCTGTGCAGTGATAATTACTATAGGCACTAAAAGCTAACTGGATTACCAAAGAGATCTCTCTTGACAGCCATTAGCCACTAATCAGGTCTTAAGGCCAAAAAGTATGCATTTTACAGGAACATTAAACCTTATTACATTTAGAAAGTGCTTAGAGTTACTAATTCTTCTTCACATTATTTCTGGTTTTGTCAGATCTCTTTGGCTAAAGTGCCCATATCTAGTACTACTAGCAAACTTCCAAAATCCTCAGCAGGACTAATTAAAAATCCCCTTACCTGTACCAGGCCCTTGGGCACTGCCATAAGGTTGTATTTTAGATGAAGACAGAAGCTTTCAGCATACTCAATTATACACAAACAAGGTTTAAAAGTCTTTTTAAAAGCAGAATTTAGTACTTCAACTCTATTAACAGCAGTTTTCCTCTGCAGTTGTGATAACAAGGTGATAAACCACCTGGGATATAAACATTTGCTGTCTAGTCCTCAAAAGAAAGGGTCCTATTTCTACCCTAATAATACCAATTGATTTTGAAGTGATTCAAGGTGATAGCTGTGCTTCCCAAATTAAATCTAAAAACCTTTAATTTTGTGAGGGAAAAAAAATACAAAACAAGATAAAATAAAACATCTTCCATTCCCCTCTCTTTAAAACAAGCTATTGCCTGAATATTGGAGGAATTACAAGGCTGATGGTAAGCAAAATCTATTAATTTCTTGCAAGTTACTGTTTGGGGAGATGAAACTACTGTTTGATTGTTACCAAAAAAAGGAACACTCTAAACAGAATAAATAAATCAGTATTATTGGCAGTTGGAAAAGAAGCATTGCTAGAATCATTGTTAGTGACTGGGGAAATAGATGGCCATTTGAGAGGACTTAGAAGCACTTGGAAAAGTAAATGAAGATAGCTTTTGAAAATTGCTGATGGGAATTTATCATAATGGAGGCTTGAGTTATGCGAACTGCATCTGTTCTCCCTGATTTGATCACTCTCCAAGAGGATAAACTTCACTCTAAAAAGAAAAAAAATAACACTTTACATGAGAGAAAAAGTGCTGAGGACAGCATGAAATAGGTTTCACACTGGTACACAAAGATATTTTTCTGAAGATGGCTAAAAAGTAGCTACTGGGAATTTGATATAAAGCATTTAATATTAATAGTCACAAGTCAACCCTTTAGCATATCAAGAACCAACATAGGAATTTCCTGTTTTATCTGTCAGGTATGGAAAGAGTTCTATGTCTCTTTTTGTTATCTGCAAAATATTTAAGAAATGATTTTTTTTAAGCAATCGGGGTTAAGTAACTTGCTCAAGCTTACACAGCCAGTTATTTTTGTGTGGGTGCCAAGTATCTGAGGCTGGAACAGATCCCAGGTCTCCCTACATTGGGGCCGGCACTCTTACTCACTGCACCACCTGGCCACCCCTAAGCAATTGGGGTTAAGTAACTTGCTCAAGGTTACACGGCCAGTTATTTTGTGTGGGTGTTAAGTATCTGAGCCCAGAACCAATCCCAGGTCTCCCAATGCTGGAGCCTGTGCTCCTACTCAATGCACCACCTGGACGCCCCAAGAAATGATTTTCTCATCTTTACTTCAAATTATGTGATTGTTGATTTCATAACATGAAGTAATACTTCAAGTGATAGCTGATCTATTCCAATTCTAAAACTGACCAGGATGAAAAATTATTTGGGAAGACAAAACTGAACACACAGAAAATACTTTTTATCAGCTTATTACCATTCACATTTCTTTTTGTTTCTTTTATGTATTTATTTATCTACTTATCCATCTATTTATTTGATTCTTTATTTATTTGAAATTCTACATCACTGGGGAGAAAATGTCTATTTTTGATCTCTACTGCTTTTTCTTCTGCTTCAGTACAAACTGTAATCATCAACTCCACTTTCTGGATGCCATTTCTACATTTTCATTGCCTTTTTTTTTTTGGAGGGCAATTGGGGTTAAGTGACTTGCCCAAGATCACATGGCTATTTTTTTGTTTTAAGTGTCTGAGGCCAGATCCAAACCCAGGTCCTCCTGACTCCAGGGCCGGTGCTCTATTTTCTCTGCGCCACCTAGCCGCCCCCTATTTTCATTGCTTTTTAATGCATTTGTTTGGGTGACACAAGTAATTAAAATAATTTGAAATCCTCATTGTACTATGTAAAGTAAGCTGGATTGATACTCAGAGGACCTGGGTTGAAGTATTGGTTCTTTCTCCTCTTTGTTATTTTTGTGACTTAGGGCAAATTATCTCACAAGTCTTGGTCTCATTTCCTCATATGTAAAGTGGTTGAAGAAAATGGTCTCTGATGTTGCTTCCGGTTCCAACTCTAGGATTCTATGACCTTATGAAAGCAAATAGTTAAATTACTTCTTGGACTTATAGGAAATAAGTATCATGAATTCTTAAGACAAAATTTAAATTCTTGTACCTTTTCTTGAGAAGTTTTGATTTAAGTTAGATATGTAAGACTTAACTGTATGAAAATAAAATAGAGGATAAGAAACAGTTTGGAGTTAAGCACACAATTATGTATAATATGTTCCAACCAACACTTACTGAAGGTAGTTATGACTAGTTCAACAGCATATTGTGTAGTCAGAAAAGGATTCATAGAATATAAGAGAATTGAGCTGAGTCTTTATGGATGTACAGAATGAACAGGCTGGTTCACAGATCCTTAGCAATAGCACTAGAAAATACATCAGAAGTCATCACATCCAAATTTCTCAATTTAACACTGAGGAAACTGAGATCAATAGAGTCCTAAGAAGTTTACCTAAGATTCCAAAGACAGCATGTGGCACAGCTGGTATTTGAATTCAAATCCTCTGCCTCCAAATTCCTCATAGAATCTTAGGCAAGGAGGACAATAGAAATGAAAATATCACAGATGTGAAAATGCTACTCATATAGTGACCAAGAGATACATGACTACAGCATGTGGTTTATAATGGGGAAGAGTGGGCAATGATTTGTTCTGTTGTCTAGTTTTGGAGAACTTTTAGGACCAAGCCAGGCTGATTCCTGATATTGATTGATCTGTTTTCTTATCAGCATGGGTACTCATTTCACTGGTATAAATAAGTGACATCTAATCTCATCAGTGTAATTCTTATCTGTGTCTTGTAAATGTTCCCTAGATGATCCACCAAATATGCCAGAGGCTTTTCTTTGTTTCTTTCATTAGGCTAAGCGGAGACGTCAGTCTGTCCATCTCCTGTCTGACTCTCACTATTGATACACAAACATTCCTTGTTTTAGCAATAAATGTCCTGGATGTTGCAGTAATTAATAATGTGTCATTCAAGAGTTTTTGAGAAGGGAAGTAACAGAGTGAAATTAATGTTTTAAAAATCAAATGTATTTGACTACAATACATATAGTATAATTTGAAGAGGAGGAAGAATAATGGAAACCAGTGGAATATTTTCCTTAATCTAGGCATTACTTTACACTTCGTGTTGAATCCTGAAAGCACAAAAAGAAGAAATATATTGTTCAAGAAAAATGAGGTGTATAATCCAAGGACAGAAACTAGGTCCTGTCTGTTTTTTTTATCTTGCCCCAGTGCTTAACAATGTTTTACAAATGTAATAGGTCCTTAAGAATTTATTGAATTATCATCTAGACATAGTAAAACTCCATTTAACAAAATTGCAGGAGTAGAAACCAAATTGCAGAGGGTAGAAAAAAAAGATGTCATGTATGCTTTGCTGCATTCTTTATATTCATGATACTCTTTATCAATTTTACTCTTTCACCTTTGTCTTAATATTTCTTGATGTCTTACAGAGTCATTGGCTTCCACTCAGCCAATTCTAATTTTTAAGGAGTTATTTCCTTTAATGAGGTTTTGTACCTCTTTTAATACATAGTCAATTCTAATTTTGAAACAGTTATGTCCTTCAGAAGTTTTTGTACCTCTTTTACTGAACTGTTATTTTTCCTTTCATAATTTTCTTGCATAGCTCTCATTTATTTTCCTAAAAATTTCCTCTAATGCCTTTATTTGATTAAATTTTTTGTTCTTTTTATTTAGGTAACTGTTTTAGGAAATTTTGTTGGTTTTGAGATCAATCTACATTTATCTTTTTTTTGTACATGTCAAGTCATTGTTTTTGTTTCTTGAACTCCCCATCACCATTGTAACTTTTGTAGTCATTTTTTTCTTATTGTTTGCTCATTTTTCCAATTGACTGCTTAATTTTGTACTTTATGTTACTTTTGGGTTCTGTTCACCTCAGTCTGGGAGGGGGAGGAGGTTATCTGGCCTAACCTTCTTTCTTTTGTCCCCTTCAGTTGCTTTCACAACTCATTCTGTGGGCCCATAAGTTTTCAGTGCTTCCAGAGAGGTGTGATCCAGGGACAGGTATATTTACTGCCTTCTTGGTTTGAAAATTCCTGACCTTGTTTTAGTTTTTAAGCTTTATATGGAGCTTTGATAGACTGTTCCTGGGCTCAGCCATGGTTAGCCCTCTGGAAGATTCTGTGGATTTAAAGTGGCTGAACTAATAGCTCAACCTTAGTTTTAGTTCTGGTCTTCTGTCCTTGTTTATTCCATGGTAGGCATATATGTGGGGCAAAAGGTTAGAGTTGGTCCCCTCCTCTACTCTAACTCTTATGAATGCCATTTCTCCTCTCCATGCTAGAATTGTGAATTGGACTTGACTAATGAGTGACAGACCTATCATATGGCACCTATTCCTGGGCCCAGTGCTAGTATAGGGCCCCTCTGGCATTTTTGTCCTTTTTTAGTCCTTTTACCCTCCCTGCATGCTGGGTAGCTCCTTGTTGCTAGTCATTTCTGATACTGCATTCTGCTCTTATTCATCCTCCCTGCCCCCATCATAGTGTCCAAAGACCATTCTTTCTGAACTGAATTGGGCTGGAAAAGAGGACTTACAATGATTTTTTTTCTTGGCTTTTTCTGATCAGAATTCAGTCTGTACACATTATAGGGTATGATATGGAAGGATAGAAAAAAACGCCAAACCTCACTCCATCCATATGACTCCTCAGTGTAAGTCTACTTTTATTAATTTTACAAGAAAAAAATAAAGTTGGAACTAATGTTATCAGATGCACTTCATTTCTTGCAATAAAATTTCCATAGCAGAAACTTTAGGGATGATCAAACTGTTCCCTTCTTCAGCCCCTGTGCTAAACTTACTCCATGTAAGACAATGGAATTACAAGCCATTGAAAACACAGAAGTGATTTTAGAGGGAAATATTATAACCTGATGAGAATGATTATCAGCCCATAGGTAAGGAAAATTTTACCTGCTTCATAATTCTGCTTCAGGACAAACTTGCTGGAGAGTGAACAATCTCTGGATTACACAAGAGTGAGAGAATCTGGCAAAAACTTCCAGAGTAATTAATTTATGTGATCATGTCAATGTTAAATGAATTTTAAAACAGAAAGCAAGCATGAGAGCAAGATTGAGAGTAGGGATACTCTCTCTTCTCTCTCTTTGTCTCTCAGTCCCTATCTGTCTCTCTCTCTATCTCTGTCACTGTCTTTGCCTCTCTGTCTTTCTCTATACACACACACACACATAAACATATACACACAAGCATATATGAATACACACATATATAAACATACATAGGAGGGTGTGCATATATATATAAATATACACACATAGGTGCATATATGTATGTCTATATATACACACATATATAAACATACACATAGGTATTCACACATATATGCATATATTTATATAGCTACATATATATATATACAATACACACACATATATAAACACATACACACAGATATATATATATATATATATATATATATATATATATATATATATATA
>NW_027186320.1:9370166-9387235 GCF_028583685.1 Petaurus breviceps papuanus
TATATATATATATATATATATATATATATATATATATATATATATATGACAAAGATAGCAGAGGGAGGAGAAAGGAAGTGGGAATAGGAGGAGACACTGTTTAACATAGACATCAATCCACATGGAAGGATAAGATTATTAAATGAGTTACTAGAAAGAATGCATAAGTTTGAGATTGTAATCAAAATCTATGAATTTTTCTTCATAGTTCACTTTGTCAGAATAATGTAATGAATTTCTTTGCAAAATATGTGTGTATACAGGTATATATCTATTAAATATATGTATAGATATATACGCATATGCATATGTGCATTGTGTATGTATATTTATGTATATAGCTTTTAAATGATGTCTAGATATGTGCATACATATATGTATGTTATATATTCATATTTGCATATATATAATTTTGAAATATGTGGCAACTATTTCAATTTATTCCAATTAATTTTTTATACTCTAATCTCTTTGGAAAAATTAATTAGGGGAAATAATTACTGCTATAAAGTGATAAATTGATTCTGATCACAAAATGATTTTAACTAAGTACAGATGTTAATCTAAAGTATAGTTCTACATGCTTTATAATGTTAGTGATTTCAATCCCTTTAATTTGATTATGCTAGCAGTACAAACTTTAATAGATTTCATATTGTTATAATTTGGTTCTAAATTATTTGACTGGCTTCCTCCCTTTTCCAGAAGCTTCAGTTGCTATTAGAATGTGGTAAGAATTAATAAGAAATATATCAGTAGGACTGCATGAAAACCTAAAGAATGCTAAATATTATAATATATACTGGAGGATAGTTATTGTTTTTCATTACTCCATCAGATAGCCTCCTAATGAAAGAAGACAGGCGTTAAATGAACAAACTGACAGCAACACTAGAACTCTTGAAATATGATTAGGACATGGATGAGAATACCATAAAAGACCTTAGACTAAAAAGTCCTACATATATGTTACACAGTGAACTAGTATTTATGTAATGCCAACTATATGTCAGGCACTGTGACAAGTATAGAGAATGCAAAGAAAGTCAAAAGAGAGGGTTAAGGAAAGGCTTTCTGCAAAAGGTGACACTTCAGCCAGGATTAGAAGGAAGAAATGAAATCCAGAAGAAAAGATGAGGAAGGAGAGAATTCCAGGAATGAGGAACATCTAGGGAAAATATTTAGAGATAGAGATGGGATATCATATGTGAGGAAGGTTGTCAATATCTTTGAATCACAAAATAAATATTAGGGTGATAGATGAGTTGTAAGGTGTAATAAATATGAAATATTGGGAAGGGGCCAGATTATGTAGAGCTTTATAATTTTTAAAAGAATTTTATATTTTTTGCTGGAGCTAGGAGAAGACATTGATTTGATTGAGTAGGTGGTTGATACAGTCAGACTTCTACTTTTAGATGAACAATTTGACAATTGAGAGGATGATAGACTGGAGTGGGAAGATATTTGTGGCAAAAAGATGGACCAGCAGGTTATTGCAATAGTTCATATGTGAAGTGATCAGGGCCTGAACTAAGGTGATGACAATGTCAGATGAGAAAAGAGGGTTGTATATTAGATATAATACAAATTTCAAAAGTAGAAATGAGAAGGCTTCTCAACAGATTGTATATTGGTAGTGAGAGAGAGTAAGAAGTTGAAGATAGGTTGTAAGATCTGATGACTGGGAGGATGTTGGTACCCTCAACAACAACAATAATAAGTTTGGCAGTTAAGACAAAGGGATAAGATTCTGTATTGGTTGAATGAATAACTATACCAGTGAATGCACATCAGTCTAAGTATTCTTTAAGAACTTAACATCATAGTTCATTGTGTATATATAATTTTATAATTATTATAGAATTTGAGATTAGGCATTATTAAAGATTTAAGATTAGGGATTACTTAAAAATTTGAAATGAAGAATTAGGGACTGCAATTTGCCAATGACCTAGAATATCACTTTGCACATAATTAATAAATATCTGTTGAAAGAATGTGAGGTTAAAATATCCCTTGGCAAGCACATATGTACATCTTAACGCATATGTCTTTTATATGACTTTAATAATTGGAAGTTTAAGGATGGGTTTAAATATTTCTTCTATAATAGATTGCTTATTTTCTACACTTTAAACAGACAACTTAAAAAGCAAGCAAACCCTAAATCTTTACCCTGAGTCCATACCTCTTTGGAAGTCTCTCTAAATGGATAGTGATTTGGAAGAACAGGATAGAAAATGCAGTATCCATTGACTTCACAACATTGCAAAGTTCTTTTAATGATTACAACTTCTTCCAGCAACAGAATCCCATGTTTTCAAGTCATGAAACACAATGGTCTTTGGAAAATAAAAAATGTTGAAAATGAGGACCAATCAATGGGAAAGGGAGAAAAACATGGTTAAGTGTGAGTAATCTGCAACACATTACAGACAAGAAATTATGAATGAGAAACAGAGATAATGTCCATTAAAAATTTATGAGCAAAATAAATTGAGGGAGAGATGTGGCTAGTCACTTAAATTCAATGAAAGTTTATTAAGTAACTCCTATGAGTGATGATCTTAACCAGATCTTGGGCTTATAATTCTGAGTTTGCCTTATTCAACAGCAATTAAACTCTGCTGTTGTTTTTTTAAGCTGAGCTTGAGATGATTTAAAAAAAAATATTTGAACTTCAACACAAAAGATTTCAACACAAACCTCAAGACACAAAATAGAAAAGTATATATGAAAATACGAATCTCCATTTCATATAGGTTGACTTTCTTAAAATTAGTAAAAAATCCCACACATTATCTTCAAGACTTCCCTGCTCGTCTTTTCTTCCTTATGTAGTTCCTTCTGTTATGTTTTTTTCTTCTTTTATCTAATTTCAAACATAATTCAATGTTCTTCTTCTCTTTTTTAGGAGGAAAGGGCATCTGAATCACTAACTTCACATTTCTCCCTAACACTTTTGTATGAAAAATCAATATAAAGGATAAGAAAACATTACAACTATGTATAATCTTTGAAAACAAATGACCATACCCATGGATCTTTGAAGTGTTGAATTTTCATGCCTTATAATACAACTCATGACCTGGGGCTATGGATTTCAGCATTTTGCAGAATCCTAGTTTGAACACCATCATAGACATAGACACAGACACACACACATACACACCTGCACTACTTATGGTTTAGGTTGGCAGACAGAGGAACTTAACATACGATGGTTAAGTTACTATATGATTCTGAACTCTTAAAATTATAGCACACAAACCTTCTCATAGTGAATTGACCTTTGCTAGTCAGTCATTTGCCACAATCAGAAAATTTAATCAAAACAAAGCCCTTTCCTAAAATGGCACGTGTACTATTAAAAGCAAACATGTAAACAAATAGAAATATTTTCCCCATAAACCAAGTAAGCACTTTTCCTTGATTAAAGACATCACTGCAGTTATCTCACATAGAGTATGCTAATAGAGAGCAACCCAGGTATGGAACAAATGTGTTCAAGGTCGCTCACAGCTCTGCTGCTTTGAAGTCTTCATACTGCTCTCTAAGGTCACAGGGTCTTTTGTAAGCAGATTATTTAGCTGTAACCATTAGATCTGATGAATATCTCATCACTGGATCCAGATGGCTCTGGAGGAGAAAGTTAGGATGTTGACCTTGAAAAGCCCTCCTTGACTCAAATCAAAGTCAACCACAAGTCATGTCATCATCTCCTGAATGCCACAGTCCTCTTCAAAAATGAAGGACAGATGAAAAAAATCATTTTTACAGCTGAACTCAATTTTCCTTAGCACCTCTGCTCTGGACCCTGAGAATTTCTTACTAAAAAAGTAGTTTCAATGCTATATGAGAGAGAAAAAATTATTCTTCCCACCTCCACTCCCTTTGCTCATAAAAACACTAGAGTTTGGAGAAAAATAAAAGACAAAGGGGCAAGCAACTCCCTTTCAAAAGATGTGTTCCAACCTGGACTCTCTTCTCAGCTGCCAGTAGTGATTGACTGATGCAGAACTAACTTTTTTTTAAAGATCACCAGAAACATATCTGATTCTTTTACCAGCTATTGCCGGCTGTCAAGAAATTCTCTAAAGTTAATAGAATAACATTTTTTATATACTAAAATTGATACTCTCTTACACTTCTTTTGTAATCTATGAATAAGAAACTCCAAATTTGCACCTTTTATTATCTTTGAGTTGCTCACTCAGGGTAGTCATTCAGTATCTGAGATGGATATTGACCTTATACCTTATTGTGGGTTTAAGTTTAGAAATTTCCTTTGAAAGTATGTAGTCCAAACCTTTTTTTTTAAGCAGAGGCCCAAAGAGGTAAATTGACTTGGACAAGGACACACAGAAAGTAACTGAATCCAGGTTCCCTCACCTCAAATCCAGTGCTTTCTCCCCTATACAAAGTAGCTTCTTCCAGTCTTTGTGTCCTTGCCTATCTTCCCCTCCATTTTACCAAATCCTGCATTATTGTAAATATAATAAGGAAAATAGTCATTGAGTCAGTATCAAAATGTGATTGAGTGAAAAGATTTCTCTCTCTCTCTCTGTCTCTGTTTCTCTGAAGCGTGTCTATCTCAAACTTCTACCAGTTTCCCATGTGCGAGGGCTATACCTGATATTTATAATCTAAATTGGGTTAAACACAACACAGTATAGTGTGTGTGTGTGTTGGGGCAATGCATATAATAAAAGGAAAGATACTTTCTGCCCTAAAGGAGCTTATAGTTAGATGGAGGAAGACAAAACATTAAAGAGAGATAAAAAAGGGAGGAAAAGCTGCTCAGTATAAGGGCTTGATGATGATGAAGTGTAATCCAAAGAGTACAGCTTATGGGAAATGAAGAGTTCATTCTGGGCTTCTCAGCCTTCTTTATATGGAGGCATGGGAGGAATTTTTTTCCCTCCACCTTCTAGTCCTCCAATCAGAGGGGCAAAGGCTACCGAGGGTTCCCGTGGTGATGATGAGTTTCTTGCTGATGAGTTTCTCTCTCTCCCCTAGCATTGGGAGACAAACCTGATGATGATGATGATGATGATGATGATGATGATGGAGAAGAACCCAAACAACACAGCTATTGATAATTGGAAAACAATATGTATACCAGAAAACAAAATTCAGTAGTTTTTCTATATGACACATGCTAGGAGTTGAAGGGTAGGATGTAGGGTATTTAATTTGAATTTAGACTAAAAGCTACATTTTATACTGTGTTCTTTCCTTTACTAGCCTGCTGTAGATGAGCCACAGTTTTATGGTTATCTAATTTACAGCTAGGTTATTAAATCTAATCTCTTGTGCCTGCTAAGGTAAAACACAGTTTAATCTCACACTATTACAAAAAGAATTATCACCTACTGCTCATTCTTCTGAAGAAATGCTCTGAGTTTTTAAATCACATCTCCAATCATGGAAGGAGGCAGCCTGACTTTCTGGAAGAAAATTATGATATTTAAAGGATTAAAAATGAAGAGGAATGGAGAAACCTCCTTGGATACTGAATCATTTTTCCCCAAAGAAGGTCATTAGGACATCTGACAACAAATCAGTGCACAAAGAAAGTTCCTGTTATACTTGCTTATCTGCCATAAAGTCCAAACTATTTTAAATCTCTTTATACAATATCCTGTGGCTGAATAAATGCTGATAAGACCTGAAATAAATCAATATTTTTGTTCAAGTAATCTAATATTTTTTAATCCTTTTCTTTAATAAGGCAAACAATGCTACACATGTAAAACTGGAATTATTCGTGAAAAATAAAGTTGAACCTAACATTGTTTCATTCTATTCTTCATTTTAATTTATAAGTATACATTTATTCAGGCAATTTAATATATAAATATACAATTCTAGGAGACAAAAAATACGTGACTGAATACTGTGGGCTAGTTGAGACACAAAGTATCCATCTATAGTCTTTTCAATTCCACTAATATTGGTGAAATTAAAGATGGAACTTATTTTAAAGTTTATTCTTTTTCTTTAAGGATGTTTTCATATGGAGCAGTTTAATAATGGAAACAAAAAAGTGGCAAATTTTTCACTAAATAAAGCCATATAATTTTTTAAAATGAAATATACTGTTTTTTTTTAATATTGCTCTCTAATAGGAGTGGGAAAATACATTTTTTTTCAATGTACACTGAAAATATCTGCACAGGAAACAGTTTTCACAAGGTATTCATATAATTTTGGACAGAAAAACTGTGGTATAAAATATAAATACACAGATCTCTTTTAATTAATTTAGAATGATGTCTCATTTTACTGGGAAGAGGTTAATATTAAACAGAAGTAGAGAAAGATATTTTATTTGTTAAAAGTTAGAGAAATATCAATATAAACAAATAAATTAAATTGCATTAAAGCATGAATATCTGTGTTGAAGCCTTTAAACATTCAAAGCAATATGACACATCACCTATTTTTCGTAAATATATCTAATATTGAAGATGATAAGATGAGAGAGAAAGGGTGGGAAAGAGAGAGAGGGAGAGAGACAGAGAAAGACAGAGACAGACTCAGAGAGACAGAGACAGAAAGAGATCATTTAAACATCACAATAGACTATTATCCTGATAGGAGAAATTAAGGGAATTAGGATATTTTGAAATGAAAGGTGAAATGATGAGGTTCTCATTTTAAACCAGTGAAGGGGAAATAAGTATAGAATTTGGTTTAACATACAACCAGACCTTGGAATCAGCATAATAGAAAGTGGGATGAGTGGGGTGGGAGGTTCTTCTGAGAGGTGTGGCAGCAAAATCAAACAGTTAATAGAAAGCTTCAGCTGAGTGAATCCTGATGAGTCAAAGTGATCACTGAATTTTTTGGAACAGAGCTACAGTAACAGATGTCAACCTTCTTTGCCACCTAGTGTTTGAGAAAGGCAAAAACTTCTCTTGAGGGATTGATGCTCACTGCTACATCTGGCTTGAAAAGCAAAAGTAGAGGGTGGTTTGCAGCAACTATGGTATCTGACAACATCTTGGCTGTCTTTGATAATGACCAGTTTGATTTGCTAATCTCTGGCAATGATTCTTCAAAATTAGTTAATAAACTTTTATTAACCACCTACTATATCTCTGACACTATAATAAGTGCTAGGAATAAAAATAGGAAAAGCACAATCTTTGCCCTCAAGGAGTTCACAACATAACAGGAGAAGACAACACACACATGCACACAAACCTGGAAAAGTGGGGGTGGGTGGGGAGAAAAGGACTTGGGAAGTGGACATGATGAAGAGGTTCAAAGTAGTACAGCCTTGCAGGAAATGAAGAGATAACTGGCCTGGGGACCTACTTAAACTGAGATTTTTGGGAGGAGTCCTTTCCTCCATTTTCCATTTAGAAAAGTCCCAGTGTCAAAGGTCAGGGGGCCATGCTCAGGATCCTGGTTAATATAGTATTATGTATTTAAGAGTTTATTAATAAATAGGAAATTACAATGGTGATGATGATAGTAGACCTAGACCTAGACTGTGTTTCAAACAATCTGAAGAAATTTATTTGTTCTAGAAATAATACCATGTTTCCCCGATAATAAGACACTGTCTTATTAATTTTTTTGGACAGAAAAACACCAGAGGGCTTATTTTCAGGGGAGGGCTTATTTTAATGAACATTGACAGCAATTTTAATAAACAGGTAAATGTGAACAAAAAAATGTACCTTTATTCAATAAGCAAATCACTGGGGAAGAACAGGATGATGCGCTCACTGCTGCAGCTCTGATTGGATGCAGCTCAGAGCGCGGCATGCATTTCATGGGGGGGGAGGACGGGGGACGGTGCATACAGAGGGTACCGTAATGTAGCGTGTAGCGCAGGGGATCACCTTCACTACAGTAGCAATCTCAATAGGGCTTATTTTTGGGGGAGGGCTTATTTTAGAGGAATCTTACACAGTAAGGGGAGGGCTTATTTTTGGGATAGGTCTTATTATCGGGGAAACACGGGTATGTAAAAATCTCTACTGAACACATGAATACCGTTTTTCACTCTAATGATTAAAAAAATTAGAAAACATTTTCTATAATTATCAAGCTCTCTGGTCTCTATTAATATTTTAATTCTTATATATACACAATCTCTCTAACTATAAATTAGATCATTTACCTTTAATTAGTATTGCTTTTATTATGCTTTAAGATGATATGCAAGCCTAATGAAATGGGGGCAAAGGAGGGCAGAATGTGACGGTTAACACTTTAACCTGATGTGTTGCAGGAAAGTAAAATATACATATACATATAATACTATTGCTCTGTTGAGCTACCCTCTGTGACAGCATCCCAGTAAGGCAGAGATATGATATTTTTAAATTATTCACTATTCTCCTATGGTAATATCACTGTGGGAGGCATTTGATTAAAGAGCGGAACACCTTCCCATAATAGAATCAAAATGAAAATAATTAGTGGCTTATTGTGCTATAATTTTTAATCCAAATTCTTAAATTAAATAACTGTTACAAACCTGGTGTGGTCTCCATGAATTTATTAATGACCCATAAGGAAAACTTTTTTTTTTTTTACCATAACCTCATTTTTAAAGAAGAGATGTGTTTTATTTATTCATTTCTCCATTTGATGTTTGACATTCTTTGTCAGGTTTCATCTGTATTTTCATATATTTATTATAGAACTGGATATTTCCATGATATATGGGAAAGGAAAAAAATGATTTCCAAACACTTTACTGCATTTTATCTTTATGTAAAGCATGCCAATTTTGTAAAAATAACAATGGTTTAGAAGGCAATCTCAAAATTACAAACTATTAGAACTGGGTGTGTTTTTAAAGATCATTTGGTTGTAGAACCAGAGTTTCTCATATTTGAAAGGTAATTAATAGAACATAAAACACAATTTACATATGAACAAGAATAAAATACACAAAATTCTGTGCCTGGGGATCTTATTGGCTTCCACAGATTTTATGCTAATTCACACAGAAGTAAAATTCTGACAAACCTGAGGAGTTTCTACAACCTCATAGTCTGACATTTTTATAACTTAGATATCCAGGAAGAGATGCCCACAATTCAATTTCTAATCACATGGACCAATCAAATCCTCAAATTGTTTTCCTTACTTTTTAAAGATATAGTAAGATAAGTTTTTTAAGACAAATAGCACACATGTGTTAAACTAAAGGTATAACATGAGAAATATATTTTCAAGCATAGAAAATGTGACTTTTTTCTGATTATGCTTATTTCTTAAAAGGAACAGCATTTTGAAAGAGTAGGTATGTAGTGGTAGTAGGTCAAGAAAAGAAGTAATTTAAAAATGTATGTCAAAGAAACATTAACAAAATAAGCAGAGGTTGAAAAAAAGTTCAGAGAAGCATTGGAACTAGGATGGTAAATATAATGCAAATTTTAAAATAAAGAAGAAAGGACTTTAAAAAATTATATATTAGGGGTGGCCAGGTGGCTCAGTGAGTAAGAGCATTGGCTCCAGTGTCGGGATGACCTGGGGATCAAATCTGGGCTCAGATACTCAGCACCACACCCAGACATAACTGGCCATGTAACCTTGAGCAAGTTACTTAACCCCGATTGCTTTTAAAAAAAATTATATATTAATGTGTTCATATAAGTCCTTTTTATGTGTGTGTGTTACAGCAGATTGAAAATGTAGTATGAAAAAGCAATGTAATGTGGTAGACAAAGTTTTTAACATTTGTTTTTTTCCAAAAATTTATTTATTAATTTTTAGGTTTCAACATGCATTTCCACAAGATTTTGACTTCCAAATTTTCTCCCCATCTCTCCCCTACCCCCCTCCCAAGATGGCATGAATACAGATTACCCTTATCCCAGTCTGCCCTTCCTTCTATCCCCCCCCCACATCATCCTCCCTTCCCCCTTATTCTCTTGTAGGGCAAGATAGATTTCTTTTTCCTTTTTGTGTTTTTTTTTATTGTTTTTTTTTTAGGGGGGAGGGCAGGGCAATTGGGATTAAGGGACTTTTCCAGGGTCACAAAACTAGTAAGTGTTAAGTGCCTGAGACTGGATTTGAACTCAGGTCTTCCTAACTCTAGGATTGGTGCTCTATTCACTGTGCCACCTAGCTGCCCCAACAAGATAAATTTCTATACCCCATTGCTTGTATATCATATTTCCTGATTGCCTGTAAAAATAATTTTTAACATTTGTTTTTAAAACTTTGAGCTCCAGACTCTCTCCTTTCTTCCCTCCTCACCCACCTTCATTGAAAAGACAAGCAATTCAACATAGGTTATAAATGTATACTTATGCAAAACATTTGCATAAGAGTCATATTGTGAAAGACTAACTATATTTTCTTCCATCCTATCCTGCCCTCCATTTATTTGAATTTCTCCTTTGATCCTGTCCCTTTTCAAATGTGTTTCCTTCTGGGCTATCCTCTACCCCAATTTGCCCTCCTTTCTATCTACCCCCACTTCTTATCCCTGTTCCCCCTACTTTCCTGTAGGGTAAGATACCCAATTGAGTGTGTATGTTATTCCCTCCTTAAGTCAATTCCAATGAGAGTAAATGTTGACATTCCCTTTTCCTGATTTCCCCCTCCATTGTAACAGCTTTCTCTTGCCTCTTTTATGTGAGATAATTTACCCTATTCTGTCTCTGTCTTTCTACTTCTCCCAATATATTCCTCTCTCATCCCTTAATTTTATTTTTTAGATATCATCATTACATATTCAACTTACCCTGTGCTCTCTATTTATACATAAATGTATATACACATACATATACACACATATATAAATATATATACATATATGTGTACATGTGTGTATTCCCTTCAACTACCCTAATGCTGAGAAAAGTCTTATGAGTTACAAATATTATCTTTTCTGATGCCAAAAACTATTGCATTTGAGATTGTTCCCACGCAAAAACTGTTGGGACTTCTTGATGTGTTGTGGTGGACCCATCTCAAAGAATTCAGTCAGACCACTTCTAATCCAACAATAGGCATTTAGTGAGACTGATGCCTCTCAAGAAGTGGACTAAATTCTAAGGGGAACCATCAACTTCAGAGAAAGCAAAATGGATTTTTATTGGATAAAGCAATTTCTTAACAGAAATAATTAATATTAAAAAGGCAGGAGGGGATTGTTAAAGGATTAGGTAATGGAGGAGGGGTCCCATTTTGGTTTGGTGGTTAAACATTCTGGTCATGCTGCCTCCAGTTGGCTAGCTATTGTGGTCCTGTCTGGTCAAGATAGATAGCTAGGTATTGTGGTCTTGTCTTGGGCTAGATGGATGATGTGATTGTGATTGAATACAATAACACACCTGTTTCTGTGGGTCTGGAGGCAGTGACTAAGTAGAGGCAGTAGCTAGGTTCCCATCAAGTGGACACTGCTGCTGTTTCTGTAGGAACTAAGAGTTCAGGGACACAACTGTTGTTCCATGTTAGACATATATAAAGAAGTTAGGGCATTGGTGCAGTGTGGGGTGGGGGGAAGGTGGATTAGGTAGATACAATGTGGCCTGGAATTTAGTTAGAATAACTTCATTCTGGGGAAAGATTTTTTTATGATGTTTTTTAAGATTTTATCATTTCCATGTAGGAATGCAAACAGTTCAACTTTAATAAGTCCACTATGATTTCTCTTTCCAGAAGAATTTCCTTTTCATGCTTCTCTTGATTCTTATGTTTGAAAGTCAAATTTTTCTTTGCAGCTCTAGTATTTTCATTAAGAATGCTTGAAAGTTCTCTATTTCATTGAATAGCCATTTTTGCCCCTAAAGTCTGATATTCAATTTTTACTAGGTAGGTGATTCTTGGTTTTAATCTTAGCTCCTTTGACCTCTGGAATATCATATTCCAAGCCCTTTGATCCTTTATTGTAGAAACTGCTAGATCTGTGTTATACTGATTGTGTTTCCATAAAACTCAAATTGTTTCTTTCTGACTGCTTGTAATATTTTCTACTTGACCTGGCAACTCTGGAATTTGGTTACAGTATTCCCAGGGGTTTTCTTCTTGAGATCTTTTTCAAGAGGTGATTGGTGGATTCTTTCAATTTCCATTTTCCCCTCTGATTCTAGAATGTCAGAGTAGTTCTCCTTAATAATTTCTTGAAAAAAAAAGATGTCTAGGCCCTTTTTAAGATCATGACTTTCAAAGTCCAGTAATTTTTAATTTCTCTCTCCTGGATCCATTTTCCAGGTCAATATTTTTTCCAAAGAGATATTTCTCATTATCTCCTATTTTAAAAATTCTTTTGGTTCTGTTTATAACATCTGAATTTCTATTAAAGTCATTAGTTTCTATTTGCTCCATTATAAGTTTGAAGGAATTATTGTCCTCAGTGACTTTTTGTGCCTCCTTTTCCAATTGGCCAATGTTATTTTTTAAGACATTCTTCTCCTCATTGTCTTTTTGAACCTCTTTGGCCATTTGGGTTAGTCTATTTTTTTTTTAAGCAATTGGGGTTAAGTAACTTACTCAAGGTTACATGGCCAATTATTTCTGGGTGTGGTGCTGAGTATCTGAGCCCGGATTCAATCCCCCAGGTCATCCCAACACTGGGGCTGGTGCTGTTACTCACTATGCTACCTAGCCACCCTGGGTTAGTCTATTTTTTAAGGTGCTATTTTCTTCAGTATTTTGGGGATTCTCTTTTAGCAAGCTGTTGTCTTGTTTTTCAGGATTTTCTTGTATCACTCTCATTTTTCTTCCCAATTTTTCCTCTACTTCTCTTACTTGATTTTCAAAATATTTTTGCAGCTCTTCCATGACCTGTGACCAATTCATATTTTTTTGGAGACTTTGATGTAGGAGTTTTGACTTTGTTGTCTTCTACTGGTTGTATATTTTGATCTTCTTTGTCACCAAAGTAAGATTCTATAGTCTGATTTCTTTCCCTCTGTTTGCTCATTTTCCTAGCCAAGTACTTCACTTTTGAATTCTTTACAAAAGTAGGGCTCTGCTTACAGCCTGTAGAGTGCTGTGTCCCAAATTTCTGGAATTTTGCAGAGCTCTTTTCAGAGCTACTTCTAGGCACCTGTAAATTTTTGTTTCTTTTAAGGTAATATGATCAAAGGAGAGGTGTTTCCTCCTCCACTGGTCTGTACTTTGGTTGGTGAGTGGCCATGAGCACACATTTCTTCCTTGGAAATGAGGATGCCTCTTTCTCCACAGCCACCACAAGCTCTGCCATGACAGGACTGCCACCCAAAACTGCAGCCCAGATCCAATCAGGGCAAAGCAATCCTGCCTCAGCACCAGCAAAGAGATCCTTGCAATTGTCCTCTGATCAGCTGCTTCTTCCCCACATAATCTGTGGACCCGGAGCTCTAGAAGCAGTTGCTAAGGCTGCTGTTGCTGCTGCAGCCACCTCTGCCATCTCAGGGCTGGGGCCAGACTGCACTCTTCTCTTACCCAAATCCAACAGAGTTTCCCCACTGACCTTCTACTTTTTCTTTGGTGTTTGTGGGTGGTGAAGTCTGGAAACTTCCACAGCTACCAGTGATTGAGTTCCCTGAAGCCTTCTCTGACCTGGACATGAGACTGCACTCTGTGTCTAGCCCAGGGCTATAGACCCTTCCTGTCGGCCTGCCAGGCTGTCTACAGATGGACGTGTTTCACTCTGTCATTTTGTGGGTTATAATAGCTCTAGAATTTGTTTAGCATCATTTTTACAGCTATTTGGAGGGGTTTGGGGGAAGAGCTCCAGGAAGTTCCTGCTTTTACTCTGCCATCTTGGCTCCAAACTGCCCCCCCCACCTAATTATTTGTTTTAAAGACTGTATTTGCCTATCTAGTCCAGGCTAGAAAGAAACTCACAATTGGCATGGAAATTTGACCTGTGCAGTTTCCAACCTGGGGCAGTTCAAACTTCTTCTGGCAATCCAATGATACCAAATCCTTATGGCTTATCATATTGTCCCACTGGATTGTTTTTAGCCACAGTAAACTCATAATTCCATTGGCCTCAGTGTCCGTTAGTAGTCAGGGATTATAGACATGTGCCAGCATATCTAGATTTTTAAAATATTAGAAAGGCTATCATGCATAAGAAATATTTAATATTTTTTTGGCCCAAGGTACAGCTCCAAGGGTAATTGGTAGAAAATATATAGAGGCATTTAAATCCTGATTCTGAGGAAGGGGAATGGGGGGGGGCACATTCCCTAACAATTACTGATTTCCAATAGTAAATATGACTGCCACGAAATGTAATGAGTCTTTTAAGTGGAGATCTTTAAACAATTTTGATTATCATTTGCAGGGAATGTTAAAATATTAATTCCTTTAAAGATATATTTTGGGGTAAGTGATCATTTCTATGTCTAAAAGTATATTATACTATCACTCATGCCTCTCAAGTCAATGCTATCTCTCCTATAGCATAGAAGTTAGTATATGTTTACTGTTGCTGGTGATGAAATTTGCAATTAGAGCTCATATATGTTAGGAAGTTCAGATAGTAGCTTAATTACTAGAAAACTCTGATGACTGTATTTATTGATACAAAGAGTGTATTTATTGAACTAGAAAATATAGAAAGTAGCCTTTCTTGGACTACTGACAAAACATAATTTATATTTGAGAAGCCATATTCTTGATTTGAGAAATAGCAATTCATTCTGTGAAATAGGGAATGTTGAGCTGCTTATCTAAATATATGAGTTACCTGAAAGTATGTATATTTATATTCCTTCCATGGGTTATTTTAATTGAAATATAACAAAACATACTTAAAATTATACTGGACCTATTTTTTTCTTTTAATGATTCAGAAAAATTCAGCAGTATCTAGGGTTATGATACTTGCCAAATATTGGAGAAGAAAAACATACATATCAAATTTGGGGTTAAATCTATAGGGAAAGCAACATGTGCTTTTTTGGAAGATGTTAATGTTGTTGGTTTAATCAATCCTTATTATCAACTTGTTTACTTTTCCTCAGAAATGTAGAATACATGTAATTATTTCCATTACTTGACCTTTCCAAATGTCTAAATCATGGATGAATGGCATTTTATCATACACATTTAGTTGTACACAATTTCAGCTACTGAAGAAGATCAAAAGTAAGTAAATTTCCAAGCACTTATAAATGCATTCCAGATAATGAGTAAGCTTAGAATAAGCAGTCTCTCTTTTTTCCCATGCCTTACTTGATTTTTCTATTTTAATTTTTTAATTTAATATTTTATTTTTTATAAGTTATATGTAAAAACAATTTCTAACATTCATTTTTAAAACTTTGAGTTCCAAATTCTCTCCCCTCCTCTCCTCCAGTTCTTCCTTCACCCCACATTGAGAAGGCAAACAAATTGATATAGGCTATACATGTATAGTCGTGTGAACAATTTCCACATTAGTTATGTTATGAAAGAAAACACAGGCAAAAAAACTTCAGGAAAATAAAGTTAAAAATGATGTTTCAATTCAGACACCATCAGTTCTTTCTCTGGGGTTGGATAGTATTTTTCATTATATGTCCTTCAGAGTTGTCTTGGATCATTGTATCGTTGAGAATACCTAAGTCATTCAGAGTTGATCATCTTTTAATATTGCTCTTACTTTGTACACAGTCCATTTTACTTTGTATCAGCTCATACAAATCTTTCCAAGTTTTTCTGAAAGCATTGTAATAATTTCTCATAGCACAATGCTATCCCATTATAATCACATACCACAATATGTTCTGCCATTCCCTTATTAATGACCCTTCCCTCAATTTCTTATTTACCATCAGAAAAGAACCGCTATAAATATTGTTGTACATATAGGTCCTTTTTTTGGTTTTTATCTCTTTTGAGATACAGACCTACTGATGATATTAATAGGTTAAATGGTATGTGTGGTTATATAGCCCTTTGGACATAGTTCCAAATTTTTCTACAGAATGGTTGAATTGGTTCATAACTTCACCAACAGTACATCAATGTCTCATTTTTCCCACATCCCCTCCAACATTGGTCATATTCCTTTTCTCTCCTGTTAGCCAATCTAATGTGTATGAGGTAGTACTTCAGAATTGTGTGAATTTGCATTTCTTCAATCAATAGTGAGTTACAGCATCATTTTTTTTAACATTTAGCTATAGAGATAGCCTTAATTACTTCATCTGAAAACTTGTGTATCTTTTGATCATTTTTTCAATAGCCTCATACTATGCTTCACTTAAAAATACTATTTTCCTCTGATACAGAATGTTTAATTAGACAAGAAAATAGTACTCTTATTTTGCCAAGCAGAGGACTGAATTGCAGATGGAATGATTAACTATTGATTTGATTGGGGGTAAGAACTTCTTGTCCAGGCATGAATTGGACTGCAACAAATCATATACCTTTCCCCACACTAGGATTCTTTGAAAATATTTAAGAATATATAGAGGAATCTATCATGGTGAAGAAACATGTGACAAAATAGGGCAGGATTTCAATTCAGTGAACCTAATTTTGACTCCTGGATTTTAATGTGTGATGATATCCCAGTCACAAAATTTTTCTGAACCTCTATTATCACTTATTAAAAATGGGAAACAAATCTTCATATAGCAAAATTTTGGGATCTAAATTAATCGTATAATCTTTCTTTGGGAGTGTTCTTCCTAAAATATGACTCAGAGAATGAAAAAATAAAACACTGTATGGGGTGTAAAAAGAGCAGAGTACAATGTGGCTATTACCTTGCTCTGGCCTTTTAAAGCCAAGCACAAGCAGTTTTCCAGAGGACTGCTGCTGTGAACAGCTTTCAAGGTTGTTTAGGTTCTGATTACATAGTATAGTAAACTCTATTTATTCAGCAATAAATCAGAGCAAAACATTCACAGAAAATCAAAATACAGCATTGACCATGTCACAACTTATCCCTAAAATGGCTACAAAGTTTTCACCAAAGTGGTCACATAGTTTTAAAAAAAGTACATTCATTTAGTAACTCAATCATTTAGTACCTCCTTAATTCAATCACAAAGTAGAAAGGTCAAAGTCCTCCACCCACAGGGTGCAATCAAATTAAAATATCATCAGTCACTACTCAGCACTCTCTTAAGGGGCATTGGAAAGTACAAAGACCA
>NW_027186320.1:9387245-9428264 GCF_028583685.1 Petaurus breviceps papuanus
AGTACAAAGACCATGCACCCCTAGGTCACAAGTAAGTTACAATTTCAGAGGCAGCATTAAATACCCAAGAAGAGCTCTTTGTATCTTGCCCTGAGGCAGACTCTCAGCTTCCATGGTTCTTCTTCCATGGTCCCACCTCCTACCCGAATCCACCAAACTGTCAACTGGGTTCAAAAGCAGACAGCTCCCAGTTTCTTATACAGCTCTCCATGCAGTTTCTGTTCCATATTGAAACTAACAGTATCTAGTCTACCTCAAATCCTTCACAGATTTTGTTCTTGGTAAAGCAAAGCTTAACAAAGCCACAGAAAGACAAAGTGCTGAAACCACAGTCATGCTTCTTCTGGCAGCTCCGACTGGCCCTAGGAAGTTTTTGACAACTCTGGCTGGTTCTCAGAAACTCTCAGCAGAAGTTTTGGCTTGCTCTAAGAAGAAGTACTATAAGTTATGCTCTCAAAATCAAAATCACTTTCTCCAGCTTCCATGTGGCTTACTCCAAGAAATCAAATGACAAAAGAGGCTCAAAAAGTGAATGAGGAGAAGAATGCCTTAAAAAGCCAAATTTGCCAGATGAAAAAAGAATCTGAAAAGCTCACTGAGGAGAATAATTCCTTCAGAATTAGATTGGAGCAAATGGAAGCTAGTGACTTTATGAGAAATAAAGATGCTGTTAAACAAAACCAAACAAATGAAAGAATAGAAGGCAATGTGAAATATCTCATTGGAAAAACTACTAACCTGGAAAAGAGATCCAGGAGAGATAATTTAAAAATTATTGGACTACCTGAAAGCCATGATCAAAGAAAGAACCTAGAAATCATCCTCCAAGATATTCTCAAGGAAAACTGCCCCTGATGTTTTAGAACCAGAGGGCAAAATAGAGGTTGAAAGAATCTACCACTCATCTCCTGAAAAACATCCCAAAAAGAAAACTCCTAGGAACATTATAGGCAGGTTCTGGAATTCCTAGATCAAGGATAGAATATTTCAAGCAGCCAGGAAGAAACAATTTGAATATTGTGGAAACACAATCAGGATAACTCAGGATCTGGCCGATTCTACACTGAGGGATCAAAGGGCTTGAATTTGATATTCTGGAGGTCAAAGGAGACTGGGATTAAAACCAAGAATCACCTACCCAGAAAAACTGAGTATCATGTTTCAGGGGAAAATATGGTAATTCAGTGGAATAGAGGACTTTCAAGAATTCTTGCTGAAAAAAACAGAGTTGAATAGAAAATTTGACCTTCATATACAAGAAGCAAGAGAAGCATGACAAGGCAAACAGGGAAAAGAAATCATAAGGAACTTATCAAAGTTGAACTATTAACATTTCTACGTGGAAAAACAATAATTTTAACTGATGAAACTTTTCTCAGTATGAAAATAGTTGAAAGGAATGGAAATATATATATATATGTATATATATATATATACACATACATAAATATATATACACATACATAAATATATGTATATATTTATGTATGTATATATATGTCTATATCGGAGGGTATATGGGCATATGAATACATATGTGAATGTGTGTATATATGCTTACAGGTATACATAAATATAGGGCACAGGACCAATTTAATAGGAAGGGATGATACTTAAAAGGTGAAATTAAGAGGTGAGAAAGGAATGTAATTAGAGGAGCTGGGGAGAGACAGAATGGGATAAACTATGTCATATAGAAGAGGCATGGGAAAATGGTTACAATGGAGGAGAAGAATAGAAAAGCAAAGGGGAATGGGTTAACCTTATTGTCATTGAATTTGATTCAGGGAGGGAATGACATACACACTAAATAGTGTATCTCACTGTATAGGAGAGTTGGGGGAAAGGATACCAGAGGGGGTGTGATGGAAGGGAGGGCAGGCTAGGGGGGAGGGAAGTTGGAAGCACCCACTTGTGAAAAGGGACTGGATCAAAGTAGAGAATAGAACAAGTGGGAGGTGGGATAGGAGGGAGGGAAATATAGTCAGTATTTTACAATATATCTACTATGATAATGTTTTGCACTAGATACCCATGTACAACCTATACTGGACTGCTTATCTTCACAGTAAGGGTGGGTGACAAGGGAGGAAGGGAATGAATCTGGAATTCAAAGTTTTAAAGTCAAATGCTTAATAAAATATATATATATATATATATATGTGTGTGTGTGTATATATATATATATATATATATATACTATTATTAATACTCTTTTACATGTAATTAGGAAATAAGATATACAGGCACTAGGGCATAGAGATCCACCATGCCCTACTGGAAAAGTCAAAGGGGGTATGGGAGAAGATGTGAGAGAGAGAGCAGATTGGAGGAGGGGATATTCTGTGGGACTGCTTATTTTGGGGTGGTGGGTAGGGGAAAAATAGGGAGAAGATCTTTAACTCAAAATCTGGCGGAAATGAATGATGTAAATCAGAAGTTAATGAAGCATTTGAAAAATGAAAAAAATAATTAATTAAAAAACTATGCTGCTAGAAAACCTTGGTTCCATACTCAGAGATAGATGAATTTAACCATATAATAAATTTTAAAAAGAAGCTAAGATGAATAGAATTTTAGAAAAGTTGGGTATTGCTTGGAGAAAATTTAATGTGCATCAAAAGGAATATAATTTTTTTGAGATGTACATTTCATCTTTTTAAAAAAGGCATTAGGGGTGGCCAGGTAGCACAGCGAGTAAGAGCACCGGCTCCAGTGTTGGGATGACCTGGGGATCGAATCCCAGGCTCAGATACTTAGCACCCAGAAACACCTTAAGCAATTTACTTAACCCCAATTGCTTAGGGGAGGCCAGGTGGCTCAGCGAGTAGGAGCACAGGCTCCAGTGTTGGGATGACCTGGGGATAGAATCTGGGCTCATATACTCAGCACCACACCCAGAAATAACTGGCCATGTAACCTTCAGAAAGTTACTTAACCCTGATTGCTAAAATAAAAGGGGCAGGGGGCATTAAAACTAAATAGACAAAGGCAGAAATATTATTATTAACAATTTTAAGTGTGCACTTTTTTTAACCAAAGTACAGTGAAATTTCATTCAGCAAAGGCCATGAAAGAAGAAATTAGTTAATTGAAAACCAAAGAATTTGAAAGAATCAATGAATCAGAGAATAAATTATAGAAAGTTAATAATTTCATTAAAGAGAATGACAACTATGCAACAACATATACAAATTTGTGGGATTCAGTCAATAGAGTAATTGGGGGAAAATTATGTGTTTAAACATGTCAATCAATAAAAGTGAGTAAAAGACCATCAATGAATCAGGCATGCATAAAATAAACAATAATAACAATAATATTAGCACTACAAAAGAACATATCAAAACTCCCCAATTGAACACCAAAATAAAAATCTTAATAATCTAATTAAAGTTAAATAATTTTGAAAATCAAAATAGATGAACCAATAAATAACATCAGAAGCTGTTTTTTATGAAAAAAAAAACAACAGTAAAATAGACTAACCACTAGTCAATATTATGAAAGAAAAGAAAGAGGAAAACCAAACTACCAGTATCAAAAAAAGGGTGAATGAACCATCAATGAAGATAAAATGAAAATAGTTATTAAGAGTTATCTTGGCCAATCATAAGGCAACAAAACTAATAACTTAAGTGAAAATTAATGAAAATTTATAAAAAGTAAATTTTCTGGATTAGTGAGGAAGTAGAATACTTTAGTAGCTCTATGTTTAAAAAACAGATGAACAAGTCATCAATAAACTCCCTAAGGAAAAAAAAATTCTTAAGAAGAGAAAAATTTACAATTGATTTCTGCCAAACATATAAGAATAATTAATCCCAATATTATGTGACCTATTTTAAAAAATATTTAAGGAAATAATTCCGTGAAATTTCTTTTATGACACAAATGCCTTTTGTTACCTAAACCAGGGAGAGCAAAAATATAAAAAGAAAGCTACAAACAACTTTTCTTAAGGATTATCAATTAAAATTTTTAAATAAAGTGCTAGCAAGGAGATTGCTGCCATATATCAGAAAGATAATATACTGAACAGTTTGGATTTATACAAAGAATTCTAATACAATTTATACAAGGTAGTTGAATATTAGGAAATATATATGCCTATTTGCCTATATTTATAACAAAAAACAGCATAGAAGGATGGATAAATAATGATAACATGTTTATTATTGCCATATGTGATTGAGGTTGACAATTTGTCTTTATCAATCTGTCTTTAAATCCTCATTCAACATACCATTCCAGTGGTCAGACCATTGTCTTCCGTCTATCACTTCGTTAAGAATAAAATAAGGTATCATTAATTTGTAAAAGTCAATAAGTAGACAAATCCATAGCAAAGGACTTTGCTATTCACCTATCACTGACTTTATTTCTTTAATTTGTAAAAATACTGTCTTACCTTGGGAAAAACAAAACTTTGTGAAAGAAACAAATCAGTTGGTGAAACATTGTGTGCTACAGTTGTAACATTAATAAATTACCACATAGCACAGGCCCCAGTGCACTTCAATTATTCCCTGTCAAAATATGTTTGCCATATTGTCAATTCAGTAAAAGTTAGCAAATAGTTAGAAACTCAATGTTACAGAGCACCTTGAAAATACTAGGCCCACAACCGACTCTTATTGAAATTAAAGGAAAAGCTCAAAGGAAGAAGTTAAACATAACTTCAGTGTTCTAATTTCATACAGCCCAATCTTAGATTGTTATTCTACAATTTTGATTAGGAAAAAAGACTATTTTTATACTCTTTAATATCCATTTATAACATGAACTGTTAAATTTTGTCTAGGAGCTGGAAAAATAAGAATTACACAGATACACATGTATCAACTATGTTTTAGGTTAAATATGTGTCTGAAGTCTAACCTTACTGTTTACTATGGGCTTCATTATTGTAAAGGACACTAGATTGCAAAAATGCATCTGAGTTCTACATTTGTGATTATATGATCCTTAAGGGACTTAATAAATATGTCCACTCATATAGAAGGGATTATGCATGCTAAGATAATTTTTTGTGTTACTCTGAGTAAGTGGACCTAGATTGGAATTCTGATTCTGCCACCTGCTACTTATGTGACATTGGGCAAGTCTTCATTACATGATACTCAAGATGAATAATTTTAGAGATCTCATACATTAATGCTAGGAGATAAGATTGACGTTCTTTTGAAAGGATGGATTTGTGGCAAAAGTATGTACTACTTCACACTGAGCTCTTAAAACCACCTGTTTATCTTCATTTGCTAATGTTTCACTATATACTAAAAACTATGCATCATACACAAATATAAGTACCATAATTACTCATTCAAGTCATAGTTGTGGCCTAATTCTTTGTTATTTTTATGCAAGTTCCCCCTGATTTTTCTTTCTATGTGTGGGTGAAAATGAAGGTGTATGCAAAAGAAAAAGAGGTTTAAGTGGAAAGAACATGATAAATTTGTTTATTAGTCATAAATTATGTTCTGCAAAAATAATATAGCATATGGCATTTCCATTATTTGTAATTCTTTTCATAAAACATAAAAAAGACTTCATTGAATACTGTTAATTTTTATCCTATTTGTCCATTCTAGTTCTAGTTCTATTGTTACATCACTTCTGTCATGCTAAACTCACATCGTCAAGCTTCATTTATTAGCTAAATACTTAAATAGCACAACCTTTGGCAAATATTTCCTATAACTCAATTTAAAAAGTTAAGTACTACATTATAGAGTTTCCCTTTTTGTCTTATTACCTTTCTTAAAGGTAGGTGCTTTATAGAAATCCTTGTACTGATCATACCAGTTTTTACTCTTCCTGGTTCAGCAGCCAATAGTCTTTTTATTAATTTCTATTTTTAATTTATGGAATAAAACAAGCATCTCCATAAGACAGCATAATAAAAAAGATGATTTCACAAGAAACTTGAAGTCTACTATGCACAGCTTATGATTTTTTTTTAAAATATAAAAGAAAATTGTCACATGAATATCTTTTTTTCTTCTCTCCCCTCTTTGCCCTAGAGAGGAATATCATTAGACACAAATAGTATATTACAGACATGCATATATACATATTTATAGGTAGTCATGTATATGTATATAGAGGTATATGTATATTTACATAAATGTATGCCTGTATATGTGTGTGTCTGTGTAATGCACTATTTGTGTCTAATATACTAATATTATATTTACTAGTTATACTAATTATATATGTGTGCTAATATATTCACATATATATATATATATATACTTTTTGCATCTAATGTACTAATTTGTGCTTAATATATTTGCATATGAGTGAAATTTTTCCATACATCTATTTTATCAGTTCTTTCTCTAGATGCAGATAGCATCTTTGGGCATTTATAATACTCAAAATAACTTATTCTGTCAAAGTCATTCTTAAAAAATTATTACTGTTTCTGCATACAAAGTTTCTCTGTTCTGCTCATTTTGTTCTTCATTATTTCATGGAAATCTTTCCACATTTTTTCTAAAATCATTGAACTCATCATTTCTTATAGCACAGTAGTATTCCATAACAGTCATAAAACACAACTTATTCAGCCATTCCCCAATTAATGGACACCCATTCAATTTCCAGTTCTTTGCTATCACAAAGAGCACTACTATAAAAGTTTTAGAAATATAGGTTCAATGTATCAAGAAAAGGGACTTGAAGTTAGATGGAACAGAGAAATTGAAATTGCCCCTACAGATCTTCCTGAACCTTTGTATCCAAGTTTGCCATGCCTTCAGGGAGACTCAAAATAAAGTACTGGGACAGGTGGAATTAGTCAATATGGTGAATTTATGGCAGTACATCAAGCTATTAAAACAGAATAAGGAGGACAGTGTCATATACTCTACAGTGAATGAGGTTATGATAGTGAGTTCATGGACTCCAAAAGCACAGTTGACGCTATATTTGTTTCTTTTTGGCTTTTTGACTGTTAAAGTTGTTTGTGAGATTTGTTTCCTGCAGTCTTAGTACCCTCCACCTGCAGATGCCTGATCATTTAAACTGGATGTCACTCTGTAAAGTCAATCATAAGCAGTTCTCCAAAGGACTGCTGCTGTGAATTACTTTAAGGATCTAATTGCATAAATATAGTGAACTCTGTTTATTTTTCAATAAACTAAAGCAAAATATTCAAGAAGCTAAAATAAAATATTCACAATCTTATAACATAAAAAGTTATTCCGAAGGTGTCCACAAAGTCTTAAACAAAACATAGCATTCAGTAGGTCACAATCTCCTCAATCAATATAGAGTACCCAAGTAGTCTTCTTTCATCTTGATTCAAAACAGGCTTCAAATCATCCTAAAGTCAATCATCCTTCAGAGGTAGCAGAAAGTACAAACACCATTGACCCCTAGGTCACAGTAAGTTACAATATCATCAGTCAGCACTAAGTAATCAAGTAAAGTCATCTTTCATTTTAAGTTAAGGCTGACTTCCTAACCTCATGGCTCCTTTTCCATTCTACCAGCTCTTGATTGTATTCACCAGACTCTTGCCTGGATTCACACACAGGCAGATCTCTGTTCCAGTTCTATAGGTCAGTCTATGTGGACTATTCCACTTCAAGCCCTTGGCAGTTTCTGTTTCTAAGAAAACAAAGCTTGACAGAGCTATAACAATATTTACACACATTCCTGGTACTATCATCTCAATTCACTTTCTGTATGAGAAATCAACACAAATCAACAGACATAATACTTCTCTCTGACAAGGTAACACAAATCAACAGAGTACTTCTGTCTGACAAAGTAATACCAACACAGAATAACAGACAGAACAACAGAGCGCCAAGATAACAAACATTCTTTTTTTTAGCTCTGCTTGATCCCAGTTCATGCTCCAGGTCTGCTCCTTCCTGTTCCACCTATCCTGTTCTGTCCTTCTAGTTCTGCCCTTCCTGTTCCCTCTTTCAGCATCTCCCACCATGGGCTCCATGAGATGACATTAGGCCTATTAAGGGCAGGGAAGTTCTCCACACTCCCTTAGACCTATTAAGGGCAATACAAATGTTTACTGTTTTCAACAAAGACTTGACACAATCAGAGGTGAGGTTCAAAGGCACTTGAATGATGGGGGAGGGGGAGGGGTTTATGGGCGGTGCCATGGTTGCTTAAATGAATATGTATAAGTTTGATGGGGTGATCTCCATATAAGGCCATGGGGGTGATCACCATATGAGGCCATAAATGTAAAACTGCGATGTGATTGGCTCGGATTCGCTATATATTTTCTTGTGTGAGAGGGCGCTCTCTCTCTCTCTCTCTCCGCCATGTAACTGTTGAAGAATAAACCACCCCGCTTCACTCCTCCGCCTTCTGTCTGGTGTTTTTTCCCCGTGAGGGGCCGGTGACGACCGAAGACCCGGGATGGGTAAGTGAGAGGGCCGTGGGGCTAGTCGTCTAGATCTGTTGTGAGGGCAAACGCCCGCAACAGATTCTGGCGCCCAACGTGGGGCTGACCCTTCGGGACGACTAGCTGGCGGACGGTCTGCTGGACGCAGCTGGTCTGCTCCAGTCGCCAGACAGCCTCGAGGCCACGGTAGCCTCGGGAAGAGGATAGGATGGGAACAGGGCATAGTATCCCTGTATTTAGGCCGGAGGAGAAGGGGGTGATAGCGGCGCAACTTTATAAGCTCTGCGCCCAAAGGGGGGCAAAAATCCCCATTAAGACCTGTAGGGAGTTTATAGATAAGATCTGGGACATATGCCCTTGGGTCAGGCATGTCGGCATACAGGCCGATAGATGGAGAGTTGTGGGACAGCAGATGGCAGCTTTTGAGAATGGCTGCCCTGGTTCGCTGACACCCACTGATTTTTCGGTTTTTAAGATAGTGGATGCGACATTGAATCCTTCCCCGATTGCCGCTTCCCGGTCCTTGGCCACACAGGTGGGCTCCTCATTAGCCGGGTCAGATTCAGAGTCAGAAAAAGGAAAGAATAAGGAATTGAAGGACCCAGGGGGCTTCGGTCAATATCCGTGGGAGGACTTAAGAGCTGTGGTAATGAATCAGGCGGCGGATAGTTCCGCTAGCAGTTCAGAAGGGGAAGATGAAGGTAAAAGGAGTGGGCGCCAAGAGGGCGCCCAGGGATCGAGGGAGAGAAGAAGGACCCGGAAGGGCACTCCCTCACGTAAGGAGAGGAGGGAGAGACGGGAGAACAAAGGGGAAACGGATGCAGGGGGCGTGCTCCCCGCTTCCGCGCCCTTTACCTCCGCCTTGCCACCAAGCACCTCCTGTTTGCCAGGCAATTACTGTCCTGCCCGGTCTTTCGCTGCTAGTTCCGCATATGTCGCCCCTCCCTGCCCTCCGCCCCCGCCTCCTCATTATGAGAAAGGGCGAGAGGCGAATATTTGGGAGGGAGAGGGGTTAATAAGGCGGAGCCTCCGTGTGGCGGCGGAGGCGGGCGCAGAGGTGGACTTCGCCTCTTGGGATGTCTATCCCATTTTGACTGATCCCCTTACGGGTCAGCGTACTCATTCTCCCATCCCATATAAGACACTGAAAGAGTTCAAAGAGGCGGTGACTAAGTATGGCCCTTCTTCACCCTATGTTAGGAGGCTACTTATGAACCTAGTGACCGCTCACCCCTGGACCCCGGGGGATTTTGACGAGCTAGCTATGTCCTGTCTAGACCCTGCTATGCATCTCGCCTTCCAGGCACAAGTGAAGAGGGAGGCCAGGCATTTGGCCCGACTTAGACCCGGCAGGGCCCCTCAAGACACTGAGCACTTAATTTGTGGCACTGGCCATTTTTCCAACCCGGCCGTGCAGGCAGCCTATGGGCAGTTAGAATTAGATGATGTCAAGGCCGCACACATAGCGGCCTGGGAGAAGGTTTCTGCCAAGGGTATGACAGGGGGCCCTAAATTAGTTGGCCTGAAACAAAGACCTGATCAGACCCCCCTTTCTTTTGTTAACCAAGTTCAGGAGACGGTCCATAGGACCCTAGGCAGCGGCCCTGGGATGGACATACTCATTAAGCAGTTGGTTAAGGAAGGCTTGCGCTCCAGGGAGGCAGCTGCGGTGGCATCCCTGCCATCAGAGGCCCCCTTGGAGGACGTCATAGATAAGTTAATGGACCTGCCCCCGGAAAATCCTATTGCACAGTTGGTTTGCACTGCCCAGGATAGGGACCGCCAGCTTGTACAGGCGCTGGAAAAATTGACAGTCTCGAATACAGAGAGGGAACAGAGCCTCTTGGCGGCTATACAACAACTCAGCTCGTCAGCCCAGAAAGGTCCTGGCAGGCAGGCTTGTTTTCAATGTGGTCAATACGGCCATTATAAGGCCCAGTGCAAAGCCACCTCCAGGGGAACACCTCCTAAGTGTTTTAACTGTGGACGCCTTGGCCACATAGCGCGGTTTTGTCGCGCCAAGAATAAACAGGGCAGCGAACAAGCCCCTTTGGAGACCGGGGTCTCCCCCGGATCTCAACCGCAGGGAAACGGCGGGTGGAGGGGCCCAGCCGCAGGGCCCCTCCCCCATCCTTGTTAAGCGGCAATTATCCTCAGTTTGTAAGAGTCAGGGCCTCTCCTGGAAAACAACCCTCCATCTTTACACTTCCCCCTGGAGAGGCGATAACAGTCCCTGCCCAGTTGCCTTTCCACCCAGCTGTAGTGACCGGCCTAGAAGGCTCTCCTGACTTTGAGGTCCCCACCCAAGTAGCAGAGGATATGGAGGCAATGTTGACCCTGTTTAATCCACACTGCACCCCCGTCTCCATACGGGCTGATCAGATCATTGCTAAGGCGTTTCCCTTCGGCCCCTCATCCCAGCATCCTTGCCAATTGAATTGGGCTCGTTCCATCACTTTGAACCGTCCCACTTTGATTATTCATGTTGAGAATTATCCGATCTTAGGGATCATTGATACGGGGGCTGATTGTTCAGTCATTAATTTGGATCAGTGGAGGAAAGAATGGCCCTTGATGGTTGCATCCACGCCGGTCCAGGGAGTGGGGGGGAACAAGAAAGCTCAGAGATCGGCTCGTGCCCTCTCGTGGTCGGTGGATGATAATGCAGGCAGGTTCACTCCTTTGTGTCTCCCCGAGCTGCCTTATGCTCTGTGGGGGTGGGATGTCCTTGCGCAAATGCAACTCTCCTTAGTAACCCCGGACTGCTTACCGGGAAATGGATAGGGACCACTCTCGATTTGAGCTTCGCCCCGAAATTGACCTGGACAAATAACCGCCCGGTCTGGGTTGAGCAGTGGCCCCTTAAAGCCGAGAAGCTCACTGCTTTACAAAAAATTGTTGGCTCCCTTTTGCAGGATGATAGGATTGAACCCTCCTTTAGCCCATATAATTCCCCAGTTTTTGTCATTAAGAAGAAATCAGGAAAATGGAGGATGCTCGTAGACCTCAGAGCTATAAATGCCTGTTTGCTCCCGATGGGCTCATTACAGCCTGGCTTACCTATGCCCGTAGCTATCCCCCAAAATTGGCATATCGCAGTCATTGATATCCAGGACTGCTTTTACAGCGTTCCCCTGCACCCTGGGGACAGGGAGAAGTTTGCCTTTTCTGTACCCTCTATAAATTTCCAGGCTCCCTCTAAGAGGTTTCAGTTTAAGGTTCTGCCCCAAGGAATGGCTAATAGCCCTACCCTCTGCCAGTTCTATGTCGCCCAGATTTTGGAGCCAATTAGGGATCAATACAAAGAGTTCATAATTATCCATTACATGGATGATATTCTTGTTGCTGGCCCCACAGCTGGAGAGGTACAGGAATGCCTTTCCTTCATGATGCAGGCATTGGCTCAACAGAATTTTGTTATAGCTCCCGAGAAGGTACAGAGGCACCCCCCTTATGAGTATTTGGGACACAGGATTACCGCTAGTACTGTTCAAAGGACCTTGCCTCCTATTAAATTGAGTGCTTATAAGACCTTGAATGACTTCCAGAGGCTGGTTGGTGCCTTCCAATGGATTAGAGCCACAGCCCCCTTGCCTGCCAGTGTGATGCAACCTTTGTATGACCTACTCCGAGGAGACTCTTCGCTGAGTTCCCCTAGGAGTTGGACTCCAGAGGCGGTTCAGGCAGTCGAGGAGGTTCTGAAGAGGGCCCAGACCACCTTGACTCGTTACATTCCCGGCTCTCCAGTTTATTTCCAAGTACTGAGTGACAGCGGCCCACAGTGGGGCTGCCTGTTCCAAAAGCAGGGATGTCTAGAGTGGTTATACCCAAAGGTGAGCAAGGCGTCCCTGGTGGATAAATGGGAGGCTTATTGCCTTTTTGCCCTTCAGGCTTTACATCATTGTCGTTGCCTGTTTGGGTGCGACTTTGCCTTGAATTGCTCCATTTCCCCGGAGCTTGCCATGACTTTAGCCCAGGAATCCCTGTCCTGGGCGACCCTTCTGACTTCGGTGAGGACTTGTAAGGTCTCTCGCTCTGCTTTGCTCCGTATGTTTGCCTCTTTGGAGCTGAGACCCCCTATACCGGTGGTGTCTGGCGTGCCCGTGCAGGGCCCTAATGTTTTTACTGATGCAACAAAGGACCGCCGCGCAGTAATTCATGATCCGAGTGTTCCCCACACCTGGCTTTTCAATACTCCATATACATCCACCCAAAAGAATGAGCTGTTTGCTGTGCAACAAGCCCTTCGGCTATATGCTGATGTTCCTTTTAATTTGATTACAGACAGCCAATATTGCGCCCTCATGCTGCCCCGCCTCCCTTCCGCGTATATTTCTCCGCGCACTGCGGTCTTGAGGCTCCTTCAAGAGGTTCAGGAGCTTCTTCATCTTAGGCGCCACCCTCTTTATGTGCTGCATGTTCGGTCGCACATTACTGCTGTGGGTCCCATTTACTCTAGGAACGCACAAGCGGACCAGGCCCTCCACGCAGTTAGCCTTTCCCCACCCTCTCTCCCCCCGAAAGATTCCCCTGCACAGTTGGCACATGCTAAGTTCCATATCTCAGCTCGGTCTCTTAGGGCTCTTTATGGTGTGCCGAAGAGCGAGGCCAGACTTATTGTCCGGTCATGTATTGTGTGTGCCCCCTTCCGCCCTCGCATTAAGGAGGACGCATTTAACCCCCGAGGTACTGCCCCCAATGAGCTTTGGCAAATGGATGTTACACATCTTGGCTCTAAGTTTATCCATGTTTGTGTTGATACCTTCTCATCTTTTGTCTTTGCTTCCCTGCAGCCTCGTGAGTCAACCAGAGCTGTTATTGCCCATCTCTATGAAATGATTTCTATCCTAGGAGTGCCATTAGCCTTAAAGACTGATAATGGCCCGGCATATACTTCCAAGGCCTTTGCCTTGTTCTGTACTGAATTTTCTATTCAACATGCTACAGGCCTCCCCTACAACCCTACCGGGCAAGCCCTTGTTGAACGGGCAAACCGTACACTTAAGACCGCCCTGTTTAAACAGAAAGGGGGAATATGCAGGTCGGTCACTCGTCAAGAGTTGGCCCAGGTTGTCTTTACCTTAAATTTCCTGCAAGTTAGAGATGACGGCACCACTGCCGCCATGAGGTTCTGGAGCACCTCCGGTGAGAACACCACCTCTTCTCCATTGACCCTCCCCGCACCTAACCGGGCACTGCCCGGTTCCAGGGTAATGTGGCAGGATAAGGAGGGCCAATGGCACGGCCCTGTAAAAGTGGTTGGAAGAAGGCCCGGCCACCTTTCCTTTTTTCCAAATAATGACCCAACAGCGGTACAGCAATGGGTGCCCCTTCACAAAGTTAGGGATCTTGATTAAGGCACCACCCCCGACAGGTTGGGGGGTGAGGAGAATTCTTGTTCTTCTTATCTTTCAGATTGTCGACTCACCCTCCTCATCTTGGGTCTCCTTGCTGAGAATGCCGTGACGGAATTACGCTGGGAACTGCTTTCCACCTTCCCGAGACCCATGCCTGTGACTTCTTTGGCACAAGTTTTTCCTCGTTTATTTACAGTTAACAACACCCTTAAGCTCCCTGTTCTGCACCTCAACAACGACACTAGGCCGGTGGAAAGTAACAGGACAATATTACTTAATGGGATGTTATGTTTTCAAATCACACCCACAGTCGATCCGGAACTGTCACCATGTGTCGGGCTGTTTCCTCAAGAGGCTGTGTGGTCTGACCGCCTCAACTTTACAAGCAAGAAGATAAGACAATTAAGACTGGCTATTGCATCGGTGAATTCCACCTCTGTCGATCCTGCTGTTCTCTCCGGACTGTCTAAGTGGCTGCATGATGTTACAACCTGGTTCTCACAGTGGGGAGGCTTAACCTCCTCCACCGTGGTGTTTGTTCTTGTAATTATTTTGCTTTTGTATTGTGTTTGCAAGCTACGGCGCTGTCAGGATGGCTACATGCTTCTGACCCAACAGGCCCTTTTTACCCTCCAAGAGGGGGGAGATCCTCAGGTATGGTTCCAGGCCATGGAGGACGTGTGACACCTGGGGTAAGACGGGGGTGACTCCATGACGGGCAACTCCTCCCTCCTCAGCCGCCTAAGACAGGACCCAGGGTGTCGGTGTCCTAGGACGGGTAAGGTTTGAGTGAATCGGAGGTGACCTAAGCCAGAGGCCCCCGCACCGCACGTCAGAGTCCTTGGGACAGGACCCCTGAGTGGTAATGGGATTTTTCTGTGG
Source organism: Petaurus breviceps papuanus (assembly GCF_028583685.1). Lineage (NCBI taxonomy): Eukaryota > Metazoa > Chordata > Mammalia > Diprotodontia > Petauridae > Petaurus > Petaurus breviceps. The sequence goes on from NW_027186320.1 coordinate 9,401,871, forward strand.
TCTTTCGGGCAAGAAGCGTGGTCACCTGTGTCGCCTGTAGCGGGAAGCTTAGCAGCCTGCACTGCCAATTCTTTTGGCATATAGAATTTTCGTTTGCTTTAAAGAAAAAGGGGGAGTTGATGGGGGAGGGGGAGGGGTTTATGGGCGGTGCCATGGTTGTTTTGAATGAATATGTATAAGTTTGATGGGGTGATCTCCATATAAGGCCATGGGGGTGATCACCATATGAGGCCATAAATGTAAAACTGCGATGTGATTGGCTCGGATTCGCTATATATTTTCTTGTGTGAGAGGGCGCTCTCTCTCTCTCTCTCTCCGCCATGTAACTGTTGAAGAATAAACCACCCCGCTTCACTCCTCCGCCTTCTGTCTGGTGTTTTTTCCCCGTGAGGGGCTGGTGACGACCGAAGACCCGGGATGGGTAAGTGAGAGGGCCGTGGGGCTAGTCGTCTAGATCTGTTGTGAGGGCAAACGCCCGCAACACTTGAATAGCTGAAACAAGTAGCAAAGTACTACTTTGCTTGCCATTACACACCCCTTTCCATGACTGTGATGTGTCATCTCTTACCCTGGAGTACATAAAGCACCAAATGTCTGCTAAAGAACTGACATCTCAAATGGGACCTCCTTTACCTGGCTTCAACCAAACTCTAGAGGCCAGGTAAAGAATTGACCACTCAAATGGGAGCTCTTGGGGCAGGGATACCTCTATGTCAATTTCAGCGGGCAGTACCTATGGAGAAGAGATCTTTGCCCCTTATGCTAAGATTTTGAACCCCATTCTTTCAAGGGGGAAAGATGGGGTATCTGTGCCCAAGCCCCCATCCTAAGATATTGTTTTATGTGCTTATTTTCTATTTTTCCCATTATATTATTGCAAAGTTTTATTGATACCAGTTACTAAACTCCTATTAACATGTATAATGATATGTATGATTAGTATATTTTTGCTATGTAAGGGACATGAAAGATCTTAAGGCTGAAAGCAATGGTAATGGGAATTTGAAAATCTTCCCTGCCCCTTAATAATCCTAAAGGAATTTGAAGATGTTAACTGCTTTGAAGATTTTCCCTGCCCCTAATGGGCTGAGTGTAATCACATAGAGCCTGTTGTAGAAGGAGTTAGCTGAAGGGTGAAGCATAGACCACAGGAAGCTGGAAGTCAAAGCAGTTAGAGACAGAGGGAGGAGAGGACACACCCAGGGTGACAACTAGGCTTGTGAGTTTGGTTTGTGGGAAGGCTCAAGAATTATGGGGCTCTCTGATGCCTTGTGGTTACTAACTTCTATGTTGCTGTGATGGATTCAGTTTCCTGGTGTTAGGATTTGGATTTTTTGGTGTCTGAATAAATGCTTAGCTTTGGTCTTCTTTATGGAAAGTGTATTATATTTTACAATTGAGCACTATGCTGACATATTTATAGTCACTGTCAGAGTTGTGAATATTGTATTGGTGCTACATTCATAAATTTAATGCATGTTAGAGTGTGTCCTGGAAGCCAAGGTTTCCAGTTTCTTAGTACTGAAACCCTTATGCTATGTCCTTTTAGAGTAACACCCTCATTATTAAAACGGAAAATTTTTTTGGAGGGGAGAGGGCAGGGCAATTGGGGTTATGTGACTTGCCTAAGGTCACCTGGCTAGTAAGTGTTAAGTGTCTGAGGCTGGATTTGAACTCAGGTCCTCCTGACTCCAGGACCGGTGCTCTACTCACTGTGCCACCTAGCCGTCTCAAAACTGAAATTTCTTTGCTTTTTTTTTTTGGGGGGGAGGACAATTGGGGTTAAGTAACTTGCCCAAGGTTACACGGCTAGTTTTTGTGTGTGTGTGTGTGGGTGTTAAGTGTCTGAGGCCAGAACCGAACTCAGGTCCTTCTGACTACAGGGCTGGCACTCTACTCACTGTGCCACCTAACCACCCCCAAATTACAGAAATTTCTTAACAATATCATATTATGATTACTGTTTATGTATACTTCATTCTATTTCCCCCATTGTTCCTCTTCTGCTCCCCTCTTCTTATACCCTGTTCCTCCTCACAAATATTTTGCTTCTGACTATCATCTACCCCAATATATCCTCCTTTTGATCAGTACCCCACTTTCTCTTATACCCATACCGTTCTATTTCCATGTAAGATAAGATCGATTTCTATACCCATAGGAGTCTGTATTTTATTCTGTCTTTTGGTTAATTGCAATGAAATTAAGAATCAAGTACTGCCTACCACCTCCTCTATATTTCCCTCCAATATAATAGATCTTCCCTGCTTTTACCTGTGAGATAATTTACCCCATTCTACCTGTTCCTTCCCTCTTCTCCCAGTGCAATCCTCTTTCTCACTTCTTAATTTTGTTGTTGCTGTTGTTTTTCTTTGGGACATCATTCCATCATAGTCAATTTATACCCATGCCTTCTGTCTATGTTTATTCCTTCTAACTGCTCTAATAGTGATAATGTTCTTAAGAGTTACAAAGATGATCTTCCTATGTAGGCATGCAAAGAGTTTAACCATGTTGAATCCTGTGTGCTTTTCCTTTTCTGTTTATCTTTTTATGCTTCTCCTGAGTCTTGTATTTCAAAATCAAATATCCTATTCAGCTTTGGGCTTTTTATTGGGAGTGCTTGAAAGTTTTCTATTTCATTGAATATCCATGTTTCATCTTCACAGATTATATTAAGGTTTGCTAAATAAGTGATTCTTGGTTGTAATCCACTTGCCCAATATTAAATTTTAAGGAGTTATTTTCTTTAGTGAGCTTTTGTACTACTTCCTTTTCTTTTTGGTCAATTCCACTTTAAGGAATTAGTTTCTTCATTTAATGTCTTTATATCTTCTTTCCATACTTTGTACTTCCTTTACCTAGCTTCTGACTCTTTTTTTCATGGTTCTCTTGCATCTCTTTTCCTTATTTTCTTCTACTTCTCTTGTTTGATTAAAAAAAATTGCTCATCCAGGAGTTCTTTTTTGGGACTTGAGACCAATTCACATTTTTCTTTGAGGGTTATCATGTAGCAATTTTGAAATTGTTCTTTTTTTCAGTCTGTGTTTTGATCTTCTACATCATTATAGTAACTTTCTATTATAAGTTTCTTTTTTGTTAGTGTTTTTGCTCATTTTCCCAGATTATTTTGTGACTTTTAAGTATATATTAAATTTGGGCACTGCTCCTTGGGTGGAGGGTAGCTTTCTCAAGCTTTTTGTAATAGGGAGTGTTGTCTTGGTGGTGCCTTGTGCTGGGCATATGGGACCTCACTGCTGTCTTGTTTTATGACTTGAGGGCCTGCTTCTGGATTTCTGGAGTGAAGCCTACTGCTGACTTGACAGATGCTGCCTGTGCTACACTATATTCCCTTCTTATCCTAGTAAGACAGACCTTTCCTGTTGATCTTCTAAGTCATCTTGAGCTGAAAAATTATTTCATTGCATCCTTCTGTTGTTTCAATGACTCCAGAATTTGTTTTGAGGCATTATTTGTTTTCAGTTGTTTGCAGATTAATTTAGTAAAAGGTTCCTGCCTTACTCCATCATCTGGGTTCCACCCTATCTATTAAATAAGGACAATAATTTTAGGAAAGTTTTTAAAATATCCTCTAGCTACATGTAGAGAAGAGAGGAATAAGAGAGCATAACTCAGAATACTGAGACATTATTCATTTCCTTTGCTTATACTCTGGCCATTCCTGGTTCAGGCAATGGCATGATTAAATGATGCAGAACACTTAAATACCATGTCTTATTTTTATAGCAAACTTCCTCCCTATAATTTAAACTAAATGAACACAGAGATTTTTTCATGGTTTTAAAACATCATCCTATCTCTTAAACTCAATACAATATTCAATTACAAAATCATTTTTAAATGAATGCTTTGTCTCTGTGGAAAGTATCAAAATTTGTGTTTCTATCTTTAGATATGTAAAATATGAACTTGAAAATAAATGAGTCAATTTAAATGGTAATTCTTTCATTGATTATTATAAAAGCAGATTCCGGAATTCATAAACTCCTATGAAACCTATTGTGCAACTTTTCATCTTTTGTAAATGACCACATTCAATGGAAAAAATAAGTCATTTAAATTCCAATATAGCCACTTTTCATCTTTGGATAAAATTAAAATTTTGTTCTCTCAAATAGAGACAAGAATAAAATCTATAAGAAATAGTTTTTATTTATGTGGAGAATACTGACATACAACTCTTTAACAAGGTTACATTTATGAAAAGTCATTGTTATATTGACTATATTGAATAACATCAAAACTTACTACTATCATATATATATATATTCTAAAAGAAAGATTTGTGTGGGAATAATTAGTTGCCATGGGGAGGCAAAACTTCAGCTTAAGGTAATCATATCATGTATATAGAATCACTCTGGTTGAGAACATAGTGTCAGCAACAGTAAATGTGCGCCTCTCTAAATAATGAAAAATGTCCTTAAAATATCTAGCATGGCAAAGAGGTTGGGGGTAAAAAATAGAAGTTAGGCAGAACAATTGGAAGGAAGGAATTTGGATTAGATCCTCCTTACTGAGCTCAACCACCTGAATGTTTGCTCAAAACAACTAAGGGCTGATAAGGACAGACAGGATTAGTCATATCTATGTAGTATATCTGTATGTATTTTCTTTCTTTTTTTAATTTTTTCTTGCTTTTTGGAGGGGACAAGGCAAGACAATTTGATTTAAGTGAATTGCCTAAGGTTGCACAGCTGGTAAGTGTAAATTGTCTGAGGCAGGATTTGAACTCAGGTCCTCCTGACTCCAGGGCTGGTGCTCTTTTCACTGTGTCACCTAGTAGCCCCACACACTTTCTTTGTGAAGCTGATCAATGCTGAGTAGAAAGAGGAGAAAAATAAATCATCCTTCTTCCTTTCCAGGATTAAAGTACATATGCTGGTGAAAGGACCAGAATTGGAACACCATATCTAGGATAATCTGTTAAGTCCTTTTTCACTTGTATCTGACTCTTTGTGACACCATTAAAGGTTTCCTTTGCAAAGATATTGGAATGGGTTGCTGTTTCCTTCTCCATCTCATTTCACAAATGAGCAAATTGAAGCAAACAGGATTAAGTGACTTGCCCAGGGTCACACAAGTAGAAGTGAATGGGGGCAGATTTGAACTCAGGAAAATGAGTCTTCCTGATTCCGGGATCAGTGCTCTATCCACTGGGCCACTTAGCTGCTCCATTTGGATAATAGCCTCAAGGAAAAATATAGAGGAATTAAGTATTAAAAAGAAATAGGTGAAGAGGGGCATAATGGAGAGGATAAGGCATTGGACATTAAAATAGTAGGTCTTCTTAGACTTTATCCTTTAATTACTTGGGAATTCTAAGAGTGTCCCAAGGCTTAATTATGGGTCCTATTTACTCATTATAAACTCTTAATTAAATAAAAGTTATTTAGAGAAAAAAGTCAGATGCAAGGTAAAGAGATGGAAAACAAAATTGAAACAATTTCTTCCCTCAAAGAGTTTATTTAAAAAGAAACAGTCACTATTGAGTGAAAAGCATGTGGATGGTTTGTATATTGGTGATTTTTCTCCTCTACTGCTCATATTTATACTTCAATGGTTTGCAGTTTCCACATGGTGTCAACTCCTTTTAATAATGTTTATTCTAACTCCATATGAATTAATAGATTGACTTTGTGAATTGCTATGACCAAGGGTGTGGGAAAATCCTGTGGTCAGCATAATGAATTTAGCAACCTGAATTTAGCTAGACTGCATTTCAAAAGTCTGTCTGACTCACTATGCCCATATTCTAAACCTTCCAACGTGGAAAATGCTCCAGAGATTTTTTTTCCACTCATATAATTTATAGTTCCTGTGGTTACATCCTTGCCAGAGTTAGACATTAGAAAAGCACTTTAGTGGGCTTTAATTTTAATTAAAATTAAAGAAGAAACTATCTTATGCCACAATTTTTCTCAATAAATATGCTTTACTTTAGACTTTATTAGTAATCTCCTAATATTTTCAAAATCATTTCTTTATTTTATATTTTTTATCCATCACTCCATCCTTGAATCTCTCAAGTCATTTAGATTGACCTCTCCTAGTTACTAATTCATTTTGTGACATGTAACATAATTCTTACTTTGCAAGTAGTAAGCTGTACCTCACTGTAAAGCCAAGCATGAGCAGCTCTCCAGAGGACTACTGCTATGAATAGCTTTAAGGTTCTGATCACATAGTATAGTGAACTCTCTATTTATTCAGCAGTAAACTACAGCAAAAACATTCACAGAAACCAAAGTGCAGCATTCACAATGATATAAAATGACAACTTATCACTAAAGTGGCCACATGGTTTTAAACAAAAGATACCATTCAGTAAGTCATTATCTCAATCATCCTTAAGGAGCCATTGTACTTAAAGGACACAAAGTACAAAGGTCAAATTTTTCCCACCCCTAGGCCACAGTAAATCACGATCTTCTCAGTCAGCATTAAGTACCCAAGGAGAGGTCTTTTCACCTTTTCTTGAGGCTGGCTCCCAAATTCCATGGTTCCTCTTACATGGGTCCAGTTCTTTCCTGAATCTACCCAGTTGTCACCTGTATTCACAGGCAGGCAGCTCTCAACTCCTTATCCAGCTCCTCATGCAGCTCCTCATTCAGTTCTTCTTGCAGTTCCACATTGAAGCTCACAGTGTCCACTCCACCTCAAGTCCTTTGCAGTTGCTGTTTCTGGGAAGACAAAGCTTAACAGAGCCAAAACAACATTCACACACATTGCTGGCACCATCATGAATTCACTATCTGCCTGTGAAATCAATACAGACCCACAAACAAGGTCTGAGAACTCAACACAAATCATCAATATAGTCCCAGGACCTCTAAAACGCTCCTCAAGAACTTCTGCAAACAGACAACAAGAAAATACTCTTTAAGGGCTTCCAGTAAGATCCCTGGGCTTCTGTACAAAGTATTATAAACACAAATCAACACAGACAGATCGGACAGAGTTCCAGCTACCATGAGTGTTCCCTTCTCAGTTCTGCTGTCTCCCACCTCATGCTTCTGCTTTTATATGGTCATTAACTCCTCCCTGTTCTGCCCACCTCTTATGTCCTTCCTTTTCCTGTCTTTGGCAAGACCTTCCCAGTGTGGGATTTACAGGTTCTGTTTCTTAACAAACACTTGGTATAATTACTGGCAAGGCTCAAAGACACTTGAATTAAAACAAGATGCTAAATAATTAAATAATTGAAACAAGGTGCTAAGCACTCATTTCCTTCACATTATACCCATTTGGAGTTTTCAGGAAAATACTTGGTAGAACCAAGATGGAGGAGTAAAAGCAGGCACTTGTTGGAGTTTTTCCCTAAATCCCTCCAAATACCTGTAAAAATGACTCTAAACAAATTCTACTATAGCATAACCCACAGAATTACAGAGTGAAACAAATTTCCAGCCCACGACAACCTGGAAGATCAACAGAAAAGCTATATTGCACCAGGGTGGGAGAAGAGCACAGACCACCACTGGCCATCCCAGCACAGACTGGGCCCTCCAGAAAATCTGGAACAGTTTTCAGGGGACTGAATCACTGGCAGCCATGGGGGTTTCCAAACTTCTCAACCCACAAACAACAAAGACCACTTAGAAAGTCAGTAGGAAAGGTCTGTTGGACCTGGATGAGAAAGGAGTGGTCCAACCCCAGCCTCAGGGTGGAAGAGGCAACTTCAGGCAACAGTGACTGCTACTGGAGCTCTTGACCCACAATTGGTGGGGGGATTGAGCAGCTGATCAAAGGAATTGCGGAGATCTCTTTCCTGGTTCTGAGGCAGGATTCTGTGGCTTTGCTACTGCTTGGATCTGGGTCGCAGTCTTAGGTAGTCTTGGGATGAGGAGGAGCACTGGTGTCATGGAGTTTGTGGTGGTGGTCCAAAGGGAATCCTCCTCACAGTTCCAAGGCAAAAAGAGTGCTTGTCATCACTAGCAGAACAGAACATAAGCTAGGAAAGGAATAAACACTTCTCCTTTGATCTTACCAACTTGGAAGAACTGAAATTTTACTGGCCCCTTAAAGTATCTCTGAAAACAACTGCATAAAATTCATTAAACTTGGGATAATACACCCTCTGCACTGGAATCAGAGTCCTACCTTAACAAAGAGTTAAAAAATGAAGTAATTGTCTGGGAAAATGAATAAACAGCAGACAACAAAAACCTCACATTATAGAATCTTACTTTGATGAGAAAGAAGATCAAAACATACTACCAGAAAAAGACAGCAAAATCAAAGCTCCTACATCAAAAGCCTCCAAGAAAAATAGGAAAATACTGAATGAACACTACTAATCATGTATAATATAAAGAAATTTTATTTTAGAAAATTTTTAGCAATTTTTTTAGGGTGGAATAGATTTCCTCCACAGCCCCATGTAATATTATGGTTCTGTGCTTTGTATACATACCTCATCTCTATATTACATTTTTAATTCCTTGAGATAAAAACAAATAAACATTTATAGGCACTTGTACATTTATACATATATGTGTATACTATAAAAATCATTGCGTCCCTAAGATTTTACCTAGAACTCATGCATAATGGTACATTGAATTGATTTAATTATAGTCAGAAATTTTTTCCCCAAGATTGAGTTACATAACAAAAAGTATGTGCTTAGAGTTTCTTGCTTGATAAGGTGTCTTCTTTTTTTTTCTTTATTTTTGTTCCAAGGAACATAATGGCTTTACCCTGGGGTCCCACAGTTACATTAATTATTACATATGAAGGACCTGAGTTTAAAGCTGGAATCACCAGAATAAGGAAACAAGATGAAAACCAAAACAAACAAAACCTTTAAAAAAAACTGAAGGTGATAAGCACTTAATTCTAGCAGTAGTGAGAACCTATACTAAATATTCTTTGAAATGATAACAGGAACCTACAATATCATTGACTCAATTCTCAAAGAGATGTGACTATTCCAACAAAGTAGTTCTTTTTCTCTCAGATCTCCTTTCTGTAAAAGATAAAAAGGGAGTTCATTTTTCTATTAGGCAGAGAGTAGTTCTAACAAAGCAATAAACCTCTCTCCCCTCCCCCCCCAAAATATCGTAAATAGGAAACAGCTTTCTATCTACATTCATAACTTATGAACCAATTTAGGCAGTTCTTCCCCTATTTCTTTTTACTCTTTGAGCTATATGCTTTGTAGTGCTAATAATGGGTCCATGAACATGCAAAATTTAATTCCTTTTTGAAAGTACTTCCAAATTTATTTCCAGGATAAATAAAAAAATTCATAGCTCCAGCAACAGTCAATTAGTGTTTCTATCCTCCTACATTTCCTCCAGCAATTGTCATTGTCTTTTGATGTTTAACTTTTCTTCAGAGAACTTTTAATTGGCATTTCTCTCATTATTATGATTTAGAACATTTTTAAAATTTGGCTGTTTGTATATTATTTTTCTTCATTTGAGAATTGGGTTCATGATTTTGATTATTTGATCAAGGCATGGCTCTTGTTAGTATATATTTACATCAATTCTTTATATATTGTGAAATTAGATATTTATTTTTAAAATTTACTCCAAATATTTTTCTTCTTAACTGATTATCTTCTACTGTTCATTACATTGATTTCATTTGTTCAAAAACTTGTTAATTTGTTAAATGATCATTGTCCATTCCATATTCTTTGGTCTTCTGTATCCATTGACTAATCCCTAACTATACCCAAGAGGTTATTTCCTTCTAAACTCATACTTTTTTTTTGTCTTTTAATATCTAGCTTTAATATCATTTGTATTTTTTTTGTGGTATTTGATAGGAAGGGTTAGAATAAATCTAATTTCTGCTAAACATAAGTGTAATTTACAAAAGAACTATAGCTTAGACTTTATTCCAGTATTCCTGGACTCTTGAAGTTTCTTTTTGAAAGACATAAAATGTTCAATTTCTTCTGATTCTTGTCACCAGCGTTGTTTTATTTTTTATATTTAAACTGTATAATATGGTTCTGATGATTACTAATTTGTAGTGAGTTTTGATATCTAATTTGCTAGTTTTTTTCCTTCCTAATTTTTTGTTGATTTATTTCTCTTGAGATTTTCAATTTTACTTCCATCTTATGATATTAATTATTAGCTATTCTAGTTCCATTAATTTATTTTTGTTGCTATTACATTGAATCTATAGATTTCTTTGGGTTTATATATAGTTTTTCACTATATTGGGCTAAAATAACCATAAACAATATCTGTCCAATTAAAATTGCATGACCAATATGATGGAGGACTGGAAATATTATCTAGCCCATATTAACTTTCAAAATTTTTCAAAAATAAGAAATATAATATAATATAATACAGCTATAGAGTGGTAACAAGTATTTCCAATAGACCAGAATAATAAGTATTCAAAATGTAATAGCTTAATAAATTAAGAATAGAAAGCATGTATTCTTAACGTGCTCTTTCAATGCCCCTTCTCCAGGCTCCTAGGCACTGGTAGAGTGAATAGTTCAACACACTTACTTGTTCTCTGTGATTCATTCAATAATTTCCCAATTTATGCTCCAGTCTCTGACATCACACCATGATCCTGCCCTCATCCCACCACTATTTTGGAAAATAAACAGTAGATTTCAATCATTCTCTTTCACTTATAGAGGAGAGAAACATATAAGAAAGTGAATATATTCTACTTAAGATGGCAGCATTCAGCAAAAAAATAAAATGACCAAAAACAACCATAAAGAAAAGAGAGAACCAGAGAAAGGGATGAGAGACAAAGTGCGTCTGTCTCTCTCTCTGTGATTGCAATGAATGGAGTTAGATAATATACCCAGATATAACATAATGATAGAGACTGTGGCCATTTAAAAGTAAATTCCAAAATGTGTGAGGAGACTCAGAGAGTTTTGAGGTATAGGTTCCAGGGAATGTAGCAATAGAGAAAAGAGTAAGAAAGTAAAGAGATGGGAGAATATTAGGAGGAAAACAAGACCCAAATCACCAATTATGTCAGGGAGAAGAAAACTCAAAAATCTAGAGTGCCACCAAATAAATAAACAGAGAATATGTTTAAACAGTAAAGAAAATTCCTAGTCAGACTTTTAAATGATTGTAAATATCTACAAATAAACACAGCAATATAAAAGAAATTGTCATAATTAAAAAAAAAAACAGGATACTTTGGATTCCCAAGATGTCATAGTATAAGGGTAGGATGTTCTTAAATGATTCAAGAAAAAAAATCTGAATCATGAAAGAAGTAAAAGTAAACAAATGGAAGAAATGTTGACCTATATCAAAGACATAATTATCAGAAGATAAAACAAAATCATAGCACTGTGGTGAGTCTCTCTAGAGAAATGTGGCAAATGTAAAGTCTGAGATACATAATTTCTACATAAATAATAATGATTTTATTAATTACGAAAGACAAATAATTAATAAAAGAGGTTAATGTTACTATTGGGGACCAAAGACAAATCATGGAGACCATTCAATGCTTATACTCTTGGAAGGGTAAATATTTATGAAAGGCAGAAATCAATTCTGATTTATTAACAATTAATGAGAGAATTCAAATGATACTAACAGGTGGGTCTATTCTAATGAGAGGTTGGGTGAGTCACTCTGAACATGTCACTGGTGGACAAAGGCAGACTCATCTCATGTCAGACCACTTCTGCCTCAAAAAGGATCTATTTTCCACCCAATTAATAAACTAGGGTGGGATATGAATTCCACCTACATAATATTATCTTTCTAAGGTCTTCTATTTTGGGTGGAGGGGGCAAGAAGCAAGTACCCAGAGGAATTGGGCAATCTCATCTATCAGCAATGTCCTTCACAAGGACTGGGCTTTGAGTGAGGAAATAGAAAGGGAAAAAAAAGCCCTGGATCTCCTCAATATAAGTTGGTTGTTAATAATAATTTCTTTCAGAAGTGAAAGAGAAAACACATAATTGATTAGAAATAGGAACTTAATAATTAAAGAACAATCTGGAAAATGAGAAATTAAAAGTCAACATTAAAAGAGCATATGATATTTATACAAACACAACTTGTTGATCTTGAAGACAGAATGTACAGAGACAACTTAAAAATCATAAGCCTCAGAGAATATGACCTGTCAAAGAACTTTGTAATGCAAGAAGTAGTACAAGAAAACATCCCAGAACATCCAAATACTGAAAACAAATCACCAATCAAAACAGAATGCCACCAGACAAAACCCTATGGTGCAGATGAAAAAAATGACATAAAAAACACAAAAACCCCTAACCATGTAAGTGTTAAAATTAATAATTTCCGTGAGCCTTCCCCCCAAAATCTGCAATAAATGTGGAAAAATAATTTAAAATAGAAAAGAAAATAAATGGGAACAACACAAGACTAGTATGAACTCATCAGATACCACAAAAAGGAATGGAATAACATATTTCCTAAGCAAGGAAACTTAAATTGTCACTCAAAATAAAATACTCTATAAATCTGAGCATAATCGCCTATTTTCTAAGGTAAAGATCCAAATGAAACAGAGGTTTTTGAAAACTAAAAAAATGAGTAGACTTTTTTGCAACCTTTCAAATAAAAGTAGCATAAGAAAGGTGAATAAATAAAATTATCAAAAAAATAAAAATTACATGTGTGTGTGTTTTGTGTGTGTGTGTATTCTAACATCTTTAGATCAAATTAAAGGGAGTGGGGGAAGAAGCATAAAAATCATTGTAGGGAGAAAAAAAGAAATAATAAAAGCAGAGGGACTTATACATTATTTCTTTTTAAAAGTGCACGAGTGTACAAAGATTAAAATGGAACTTATATATGAGAATTGCTGGTAGGGAAACAGGCTTGAAATAACATTAATGAAATACCAGAAACTGAACTTCACATTTACAGATACACACACACACACACGAATCAATATATCAATATATTTTGTAGGACTACACCGGAGAATGGGAGTAGGTATAAAAATGTCAGGGGGAGCATAGAAAATAAAAGGAATTATATGATATACTGTAACCAAATGCAAAGGAAACATTGGAAGGAAAATACTATATTTACTCAAAAAGAAAAGGAATTGTAACAGATGGATGAGGTGACAAAGGGAGGATGAGGTGAGAGTGTAGGCCTGAATTTTAACTATGTGGTATAAAGTTATCCCTTTCCAATGGAGGAAGAATGTACTTGGAAATAGGTATATATTGCACACAATCTGCAGGGATTTTGTACTCAGACCAGATGTACATTCATAGATGGTATTCTGCTTCTGGCAGAAGAAAATCAGAGCTCATGGAGAAAACAAGTAACTGGAAAGATAGGAGGACATGGAACCAGGGAGGTGATTCCATGACATATGAAAAGGAATATGATTATGGGAAATACAGAGGAAAGATTTAGAACATATGTAAAAGGACATAGGTAATTTCTACAATGTTGCAATATTTTTAATCTATTGTTGTTTACTCAATTATTAGTAGTCTCTGACTCTTTGAATCCTCAGTTGGGGTTTTCTTGGCAAAGATACTGGTGTGGTTTGCCATTTCCTGGAGTTGAGGGGAACCTAGAGAGAAAATATCATTGAAATTGTGTCTTATAAAATGGAATTCTTTTCCCTGGAGATAAAATGATTGAGAAACAATTCACATTATATCTCTCATCAAGAATTTAAAGGATAGTCATGTGTATAGAAGAGAAATTAGAATTCTTCTGCTTGTCCCTGGAGGGTCTGATAAGGAGTTACAGATGGAAGTTACAAAGAAAAAATTTTGGTTTGGTGCAAGGACATTCTTCCTGACAATTAAAATTCTTCTAAAGTGAAATTAGATACAACCATAATGAGCCGATTTAAAAATAAAAATAATAGCTAACATTTATATAACACTATGTACAAAATATCTCATTTGATATTTATAGCAACTCTGAAAAGGAGATGTAATTATTATCTTCATTTTACATATGAGGAAACGGAGGCAAACAAAGTTTAAGTGATAGCTAATATCTACCAGGGGTCAGATTTGAATATGAATCTTCCTGACTTGAGGTGTAGTGTGTTATACACTGTACCACTTACTGCCTCATGATATGAACTTATCAAGACATGTTCAAATACAAACTGGTTTAGGACTTTCCAAGTATTTCTCAATGAAGAATGTTTTTTTTTTTTCAGATATAACTTTGGGCTAGGGGGCTTTGGATATTTCTATCAACTTGCAAATTCTCCAATTCTATTATTGTATAAAGACTGACTTACCTTATATATGTTTATCTTTGAAAATATAATGTGCCTAAGGGCATAATTAGATGCTATGGTGAAGTGAATATTTACATTTTGTTTTTGAAAGTATTTTTTTTCCAGTATCATAACGTGTAAAAAAAATTCAATTTAAAGGGATATCAGTGGTGGGAGTCTATAAGTCTTGCCTTATGTGGTTGTAACAGCTTAGTCTGAAAGCCCCAATCATCCTTTCAACATACATTTAAGAATAGGTGTATATTGGTAAGTGATAAATAACTTAATGTTCAAGAATTGTGGAAAAATAATGAATACAAATATAATTTTATAATTAAGCTACTACAAACCTCTATCAGATTAGCCAAGATTTCAATGGGACTATTTTCAAATTAATAGCAGTGAAGGAAAATTTGTACGAATCTACTTTCATAATCCTTTGCAAGAATGTGTTTGTTGCTCATACATTAAACAATTTTATAGGGGAGTATCATTATTTTAATTAACAGAAGGAGAAATGGTCAGAGAGAAGTTGCTTAGACTAAATCTTAATGTTAGTGATTTTCAGAGTAGGTCCACTGAAGACAACTCAAACCAAAAAGTCAATTGAATGGGATGCTATTTCCCAGGATATACTTTTGTATCTTTGGTTCTAAATGATGAGTTATTCAATTATTTTAAACTTATTAAAGGAAATTTCTCCATTCAATGACTATAATTCTTTATAAGGGTCATCAAAAACGTATAAGGTATTGATGTGATCTGTCTTGTCAGCTAGATGGCACAGAAGATTGAGTACCAAGGCTGGAATCAGGAAGATTTGAGTTTAAATGTTGCCTCTGACAATTACTAACTGTGCAACTTTGATCAAGTCACTTAACCTTTTTTTTTTAACCTGTGTCCTCAATTGTAAAAGGGAGATAATAAAAACATCTACCTAATCAACTTGTGACATTCGAATGAGATAATATTTTAATAAACAGTAAAGTTCCTGTCACATATTAGAAACTATATAAATGCTTATTCATTCCTTCCCTTTAAGTTTTATATACATAAGAATAGTAAGTACATATTATAGCAATTTGAAGAAATGGTTTTACAATTTAAGGCACATATTAAAGTTTGATTTTACTCAGATTCTAATCTTTTCAAAAAACAATAGAATATTTGAAATCTGCTAGCATAAAAGTAAAAAAAATGTTCTTGGGGGAAAGAGACATTTTTATACAATATATAAAAGAAATATCTAATTTTTTTTGTTTTAATTTGCTTCAACAACAGGATGACTGAGGTAACAAACTGGATTCTTATTCCTCTGTTCCTGGATATTTTTCATTTTGGACTGTTCACTTCCCCTGAGTTGGCATTGATCCCCACTTCTTCTAAGACTGCCTTTGATATTGATTCAAATCACTTGGCTGGGTAAATTGTACAGCAGTGTGGTTGGCTGACTGGTTGGCAAGCTGGCATAAAGCAAAACATTTCAAGGTCACTTTCAAAGTGCCAAAGGGAAGACTGGCCCTGCATTTGAATGTTTAATATAGGGTCTGTTCTCCATAATCTTTTTTTTTTTAATGGCACCATATATGCTTTGTTAAATGAAAATATTCCCACTTAAAATGGAAACAATGGAATAGCTGACCTATAAGTAATTACTGTATTTGAAACAGATTCAAAGTTCCCTTGGAAAAGTAGCTAAATTGGTTGAATAGTTGAAATGAACTTGCATCAGCCAATTTTATATTTTTGTCCTTCAATCGACTTTGTGAACATATAAATCTTCCAGGTTTATAATGGCATTCCCAGCAATGTAAGCCAACATTCAGGGTAAACAAGAACTGATTTTTCAGTGACAATAGCAACCCAAATAAAATTCAGGTTTCACTGATCATAAGACAATAAACAAAAATCTCTTAAATAATATAATTTCTCATTTGAAAAGTTTCCTTTATGCTTTAAGTTTCTACTAAGAAGAGACTTTTTTTTTATTCAACCCACTTCCTTACACACAGTAACATAATAAGCAGGATTGTTATTATTTTTTTAATATCTACATAGGGGTGGCTAGGTCGCACAGTGAGTAAAGCACCGTCCTTGGAGTCAGGAGGACCCGAGTTTGGTTCCAGCATCAGATACTTAACACCCACACAAAAAAGAACTAGCCGTGTAATCTTGGGCAAGTTACTTAATCCCAATTGCCCTCCAAAAGGCAAAAAATAAAATCTACATATTAGTTCTTTAAGGATTTAGTTCATTCTTTCTTAATAAACAGAATGCCTTATAAATGGCTATGTATTCATTAAGTACTTAAAAATACTTGATAATTCATGGTGTGCAATTTTCTCACTTGCATACTTCCTTTCCCAACAGAACAGAAAAGACCCACATTACTCTTCAGATAAATACATGATTGCCTTGTTTTTTGTATGCATTCAAATCGGATCTTTTGCCTTTGTTTTACTGATGGTGACTGTGGTGGATTTAAATTCTCTTCTTTCATACTTCTAGGCAGAAACATTTCAGAAGAATATTTGATCTCTCTGTATTCTCTTCTTTCCGTTTTCTAACTTCTTTCTCTCCATATACCTTGTCTTAGGGATCTCACTTGCTCTGGGCTCAACTTACAACTCTGTGCAGATGCTTGCATATTTATATATCCTTCCCTAGTTTCTCTCCTGAATTCTAGTTTATTATCACCAACCATCCATTGGGCATTTCCAATTTGATTTTCCTATTATATCTCAAAAGCAATATGCCTCCCATCAACTAATTACATTTTGCATCAAATCTTCCTAATATTTTGAAATTTTCTATTCCTTGTAGAAATTTCAGATTTCTACTACCTTTCAAATAATCCAATTTTGCAAACTTTAGGTCTTCCTCAACTCTTCTCTGTCTCTGTCTCCCCACACATGCAATCAGTTGCAAAATTTTGTTTGTTCTTCCTTCTTGCCTCTTATATCTGTCCACTTCTCTGCACTCATTTCATTTACATGGTCACCAACCTAGATTAGGCTCCCCTTACTTTGGCTATGAATATGACAACAATCTCCAGATTCTTCTCCCTATCTTCCCTTCCAATCTATCTATCTATCTATCTATCTATCTATCTATCTATCTATCTATCTATCTATCTATCTATCTATCTATCTAGCTATCTATCTAGCTATCTATCTAGCTATCATCTATCTATCTTTACATATAGATATATGGATATGTATGCATATCTATATATCTTTACATGATCTTACTAAAATTTAAGTCTGTTCAAAAAGTGCCAGAGGCTCTCTGTTTTCCTTACATTAAAATGTTCGATTCCCTCTTAGGCATTCATATTCCCTTATACTCTGGTATCAGTCTACCTGTCTGCCTTTTTTATATATTATTGTTCTTCACATACTCTACATTCCTGTCAAATTAGTCTACTTAGTGTTTCCTGTTTATAACTTTTTACCTCTTATTTCCATACCCTTGCAAAACCTAATTCCTTTGCCTGAATGCATTTTTTCATCATCTCTGTCCCTTCAGATCCCTAACTGTATTCAATACTTAACCTTTCTCTTTCAATAGGCCTTTCTTTACCTTCCTAGATGCCAGTACCCATCCTAAAATTTTATTTCACTTACTTAATAGGCACTTTTATGTGTATGTAGTATGGGTCTATCTGGAGCTATTTTTCTAGCCCTTTAATGGACTTGCAGGGTGATTTCCAAGAAGATTGTTATTACATTTCATTGTGTTGATTTTCTAGTTCTATATAATCTATGAACCACCATCATTGAGCTTTCTTTATTATTGGTTTATATCAATTAATATTTATATTTAATTAGGTTTTATACAGTGGCATTTATTAATGTGAAATAGAAATAACTGGCACAAAATATGCTTGAAAATGTTCATGACTTCCTCTATCACCAATTACTTCAATGAAGAAAAAAATCTTTTCCCCCCATTGGTGAAGGAAATATAAACACTTAAGGGGGAAGAGGGAATCAGTTGAACCTGTCAACTAATTACCCCACTCTACTTAGCCATTATAATTTTATCAGATAATAAAGAATTTAAATTGATGTGTTTTGAATCCAAGGGAAAGCAAGCTCAAATGAAGAACATGTGTGGTAACAGGGGGAAGAACAATTCACAACTCCTGAAGTCCTTTTGCTGTAATAATCAAGATTTTCCCCTTAGATATATTGTAGCTTCTCTGCTTGGCTACTTAGAGAGGCTTGACTTTATTTTTGCTCTCCATATACAGTCTGGCCTTTCCTGCCAAAGCAGACACTGTCATCAGCTGTTTCAGAGTTCCTGCTAGGATCTTGGTAAGAAGTTCAAAATCTTCCACATTCTTTGAAGCTCATACTGTTTTGCTCTGGTCACGGTGGGAACTGGGGGAGGACATTGAGGATAAGGTCAAAATCAGTGTTCTTCTTTTCTCTCCCAAGTAATTCCTTTTGGGGGACCTGGCATGAAATGATTCTTTTTTATGTTAGAAGATTCTTGAATCCTCTGATTTTAAGTTAGGCTGATAATTTATTAAAAGTCCACAAATCCCCTAACTTATCAGAACATACTTTATGTCATTTATGTCCAGTTTTCTTGATACCTACTTCACACTTTTGATTAGTATTTCTCCATAGTATATAACTGCTTTTGAAGGAGATGTCACTTTTTTTCTTTGTATACCAATTATATAGCAATGTTTCTGACATAGAATAAATGCTTCTTGATTGTATGATTATATGAAATTGATTTGCTGCTGATATAGTTAATTTAAATATGTCCATTAAAATAAAACAACAAAGAGAAACAAAAACTTGGCAAAAGTCAGTGCTGAGCAGGTCAATAGTTTAAAAGACCCTGAAGGATTTAGTTGGAGGGAATCATAGAGGATATCTAAATAGATAAGAAAACTGAGACACTGATGAAGAGGTTTCCCATAAAGAAGGTTAGGGTTGCTCTGGAAATCCCAAAATACCAACACACTGCCTGCCGAATGAATTCAACTCAAGTCTTCTCAGACAAAGAAAAGTAAAGTTTATTAAAAGTTTGCTTGTATTAGACACAGAGTAAGTCTGTACTAGGTTATTCTATGGAACTCTCACACCTCATGGAGGGAAGATGGGATCTTACATACAGAAAGTTGTGGGAGGAATCTAGGGGTGGTCTAGAGGAAGAGTTTGGGGAAGGTCTTCAGGAGAAGTCAGATGAGGTCAATGAGTGATTAAGGGAGGGAAGTTGCTGGAGGCTACCTGGAGCTGACAGACAATGGTGGGGTAGGCTAGTTCAAAGGTGGATTGATATTTTGATAGGTTCAAGGGTGGAAAGTAGATGGACAATGGAGGGCTAGGGTAGTAAAAGAGGTCTGGGTCCAGCCACAATGTCAGGCTTATGGCCTCATGCAAATGCCTCATCACAGGGTACAATTTAATCAGAGTTCAAGGAGGTTCCCAGAGCCTGTACCACATCACTGAGATATGAAGTGACTTGGCCCACTTTACAAAATGTGTCACAATCAATACATACAATGAGTAATTATGTTCACATTCCAAGCTCTTGGTCTATTGGTGCCCCCTGGGTGTTTTTTTTCCCATTCACACTAGAGATTTCAAACAATTGTAATGGTAATGTAATTTGTTTTTTTTTTTAAGCAATTGGGGTAAAGTAACTTGCTCAAGGTTAGATGGCCAGTTATTTCTGGATGTGGTGCTGAGCGTCTGAGCCCGGGATTTGATCTCCAGGTCGTCCCAACACTGAAACCGGTGCTCCTACTCGCTGAGCCACCTGGCCTCCCCTAAGCAATTGGGGTTAAGTAACTTGCTCAAGGTTACACGGCCAGGTGTTTCTGGGTGGGTGCTAAGTGTCTGAGCCCGGGATTCGATCTCCAGGTCTTCTCAACACTGGAGCAGGTGCTCTTACTTGCTGTGCTACCTGGCCCGCCCCATGTAATGTAATTTGAATTTGAAGATCCCTTTGTGTTGGCAAAGGTTGCAGGTACTTAGCACTTAGTAATTGATCAAGCCTCTGTTGGGGAAACAGAAGGTATGAACTCCTATTTCTTGTTGCTGATGTATCAGGAAGGGGTTGTCTGAAACAGGAGGCTAATGCTGTGTGTATATAAGAAAAAGCCCCAGAGAGTCACAGTCAGAATTTCTTGGGACAAGAATCTGGAGGCAGAGCAGCTACAGAAGAATGGAGAACTGAGGCAGAATTTCCTGAGAACTTGTGGTGGTGGAGCTTCTTCTGAAGAGGAGCCCAGGAGCCAGGAGCCCAGGTGACTGAGGAAGCATGATCAGGATGCTGAAACTTTGTTTATGGCTTGATTGAGCTTTGAATTCCCTGGAGCAGAAATTGTGAAAGATTTCACATGGACCAGATCCTGTGAACATGGAACAGATCCTGTGTGGAGCAGGACCTACCCAGAGAGATGGACAAGGAACTGGGAGCTGTCTGCCATAGAACCCAGGTGACAGTCTGGTGAATTCAGGTAGAATCTGGGACCATGGAATGGGATCCAGGGAATCTGAGAACAGGCCCCAAGTCAAGATGAAAAGACTTCTCCCTGGGTACTGAGTAATGATGAAATTGTTGTTTACTAGTGACCTAGGGGGTGAAGGATTTTGTGTATGATACTTAGTAACTGATTACTGAATAAGTGACTGATTGAATTAATCAAGTTGCTCCATGAGTGGAAGACTTTGACTATTGTACTTTGAGATGATTGTTCTTTGTTCTAAATATTGTGACCACTTTGGTGAAAACTATGTGGCCATTTTAATAATAAGCTGTTTGTGAATATAAATTGTAATATTGTGAATTCTGTACCTTGATTTTCTGTGAATGTTTTGCTTTGATTTGTTATGGAATAAATAGAGTGTTCACTATACAGTGTAATCAAAACCTTAAAAGCTGTTCATAGTAGCAGTCCTCTGGAAGGCTGCTTGTGCATGGCATTATAACAATAATGATGCCGTATCTAATAACGCTATCCCTACATAACATTGTTTAGAGAAAGTCATTTCCATGAAGGTTACTACTCTCAAGTCTAAGTTAATTTGGGGGATATTAGAAGTCAGGGCAGTTCTGTTCTATATAAGTATATATATATAATGCTCATCGAGTAAGAAGGACTGGAGTTTTATAATGAACTAGAGACAATTTGCAGCACTTAAAGTTTTGAAGATCTATAGGTAAATAAGACATTTAGGAGTTTGCAGCTAACAGAAACCTAGGAAAAGAAGGGGACAAGAATATAGATGGATAAAAAAGGAATTAAGGAAGACAAGCAGAGATAGAATTACATATTCTATATGTGTGTATATACATATATGTATATATAATATATAGGTATAGATAATATGCAGGACAGGGATACAAATTGTATTAGTCTATAACATCCATAATCAACTCAAAGCAAAAGTATTTAATAAAATGATATATTTTTAAAAATAGAAACAATATGTAGTAAAAAAAAATTCCATATAAATGGGCAAATTTTCATATATATACATATATATGTACACACACACACATATATATACACATATATATGTATATAGTGCTTCAGTGGAAAAAGTAGATCCACATAGAGAACACAAATGGAAAGGCATTCATGTAGGGAACATATATGGATGGCCAAGGTTCATGAATGATGAACCATGAATGGATGGACTACTTAATCCAAAACTTATCAGTATCTTCAAGTAACTATCGTCATAGGGAATTTGCTTCCAACCTGTCTCTTAATTTCCCCCAGAGGTTACTCAATTGATCTCTACAGGATGTTTGACTAGGATGTATTTTATATCAGTTCAGGCTCAGCTGAAATCTTTGAGAGGATGTTGACTGACTTTGCTCATAGTCTTCCATTTTTTTTTAATTTTAGAAAAAAACAGGAAAACATTCACTCTAAAACCAATAGAAAACCTCTCCTATTGGTCTCAGTGTTTCAGTTTTGAAAGCTCTCATTGTAATAACAAGAAATTCTCCCCTCCAAAGTTCAAGTTCATTAGCCAGTCAGTCAACAAACATTAAGTGCTTACTACAGACTTGTGATAGGGACACAAATAAAAAAAAAAGAAATATAATCTTTTCCCTCAAAGTACTTGCAGTCTAATTGGGGAAGATAACTTACAAAAGGAAGCTGTCAAGTAAAGGAGGTGGAGTACCAGACATGGGGTCATGGTAGAGAAGTCAGAAAAATCCCAGAGTAGTGGTAGCCAGTTGAAAAATAACATGATTTGAGTTGCTTTCTCTCTTTAAATGGAATAAAGGATATAGTCACTGCAGTTATCTAATGTTCTTTAGTGTAATCTTTTTTTTCAATCCTCTATTTATAAGGAGTTTAAATCCTTTGTTTATCCTCTTCTTATTTATGATACATATTATTTAAGTTTCAGAGTATTGAAGTTGTAGTGGTACTACTAATAGTGAATATTTTGCCCAATAGGTATAAAATCACTCTGGGAGTGATGGGGTACCTGGGGTCTAGATCAATTTGTGAAACCAACTTGTAAAACCAGTCTGTTAAATTGTAACTGCAATTTGTCCTTTCCCACCCTTGAGATCTGCCCCTTCCCCCTATTCCACACTCCACCTAGGCAACACCCTGTGACCCTTTTGTTCTTACTTAATCTCTTCATTTCTTCTGGGTCTGGCCCACACCCTCCTTTATCCTTGCCTTTTGTCTCCTTTGACCTGGCCCAAATCTTATCTAAGCTATCTATTCACATGCTCCTCTTGGTCAGCTCTGACCTTTGTCTATGCATTGAGGCCCCTCCTGTCTGGTCAGCCCTGACAATGGCAGCCCTACCCTTTAAAGGTAAAAGCATGTACCCCTCTCACTTGCAGGTCCCCTAAAGGACTCTACAATAAACTTCTACAACTCTCACTCCAATTAAGCCTGAGACCTTGAATTCTTTCCAGACAATATTGCAGGTTTTCTGGTCTTAGATAAGATCATAATTCCTGCTGAACCTATTGGGATTCCGTCCCCCATCAGGAGAATAATTGTCAGTTTTTAAACACTGACTTTTTCTTTTCTTTTTTTTATGTCAATTAGTGGGTTGAGAAAAGGTAAGACCGTTCTTGATACATGTGTACCATCATACTGCTGTTTTTAAATGAAATGCCCAATGCACTATGTGATTCTGAATCTAATTTATAGAATACATCTAATTATATAGAGATATGGCCAATGAAGATCTGAAAGGAACTTTTCCCACAATCTTTATACTCATTCAAGATTAGCATATACCCTGAAAGAAGCTAGAGTTCCCACTGTACCATTATGACAAGGTTTTGCTACATTTTTACTATGTGTCTTTGGTGAGGTCACCAAGTCTCAAAACCTCTATTCATCTATAAAATGGGTATACTTTCTCTCCCTAAATTGCATAACTTTTAACAAACTCACTTTGTAAACTTATAGTGCTATGTTAAACTGAGCTATAAGACTTTATGAAAAGCAAATTTATATATGGAATTTCATAGTAGATTACTTGGATAAGGTTATGGGGAAGAATGTGTATGCCAATGCTGAACTAAATATTCCTCTATTAGTCTGATGAAAAGTTTACATGACTTTGAAACTCACCTCTAAAGTATTATACAAGAATTGGAAAGAATAGTTTTTAGAAGTCATTAAACAATTCATTGCTTTATAGCTAGGATGATTTTTGTAAACCACTTGAAATGAAATATTACTATCAATAAAATTCATTTTGCTATCCAACCCTGTAAAATCTTATTTTAGTCATCAATAGCCTACTTTTTAACATATCTAATGACCACACTATATTTAATCTATTAACAATTTGAAATGACTGCATGTTTGACTCATCCGCTGAATAAGGATAATTGTCATCCAATATATGCTGAGTGATCGCAAATGTGGTGTTTTCAGTAATAAAAGGCAGAAGGCAGTACATTCCCTATGATAGTTGGCAGGAACCAGTAAAGAATGTATAGTGCTTCTCAACATAGGGTCTCCTTCAATTTGTCTGCAAACTAGACTGTTCCTTTAGATGGAATGCTATTATATGTGATGTCTTTTAAGCCTATGTGGTTTTGCGTTTCTTTTTATTACCAAGACCCTATTATATGCCATCATTTTATACTCTGATGACATGATCCTCTCATCTTAAATTAAGTTTCAACAACCATTTAAAATAACCAATAAACCCTGATGCAAATTGCTATTAAATGAAATGCCAAAAAAGACAGCACTATGTGATACTGAATCTAATTTATAGAATCGATCTAATCAGCAGGAAATATTTACCCAGCAGCACATTTCTTTGTGTCATAGAAACTTCTCATCATGTGGATTAATGATCTTTTTAGCTACTCTTGAAAGAATTCATCTTCTAAATATTCCCCTTTCTGTAGGGAAAAAAAAATGAATTGATCTCTTACATCTTCTCACTGGTTTGCTAAATGTATGTATTCTCAGGTCCTTGGGATCAGGGTGTCTTTACATTCCAATTTATGCTATCAATCAATAAATATTTACTAAGGACTCTTGAGGGGTTCTGAACTAGTCAATACAGAAATATAATCAATGAAGAAATATGTAGTTTCTCCTCTACCAGAACTAAGATTAGGTAAAGAGACTGGTTGTGTAAAATATATATGTGCATGTGTATATATGTATTTACATGTGTGTGTACACATACACAAGAAAAAATGTACTTCTTCCACTTTTCTTTCCTTCTTTACTCTTTTCTTTGTTTGAGATTTCATCAGCCTGAGGACTTCCATTCAGTGAAGCACAATAAAAACTTCTTATGACTTAACAAGAAAATGTTGGGAGTTTGGTGAGTTATGTAAAAGCTAAGTGACTTGCCTAGGGTCACAAGGCTAATAAGTTTCAGAAGTATTACATGAACTTAGCCTTGTAGGTGTTCAGCTAGAGTCTCTGAGGGTCTTCCTCTCCCAAACTGCTTATTTTGCGATGGCAAACTAGGCCATCTTTTGTCTCAGTTCTTGCCTTGTCTTTGACTACTGAAATAGGTGTTATCTCAGACAAGTTGAGACCTGAGAAAGGCTTCAGCTTAAAAAAGGCCAAATTCTCCCACTGCATCTGGGGTCATCTCTGGTCATCTTGACCTATGCCTTGCCATTGGACTCCAATGACTCTGGAGGATAGGGTGAGCCTGATGGCTTTGCACAATCCTGCTTCACTTGAATTCAATTCACTTGCAAGTCAGGTTATCACCTCCTGATGTCATTGGTCCTATTGCAGAAAAAAAGGGTAAACAACAATCTCAGGGGTCAGGTAACCTCCTACACACACACACACACACACACACACACACACACACACACACACACAGAGACACACATCACCACCACCATATTATTAATATTACAACCAAGGGAGTTGTGATGCAGATCTGAAGTAGTTAAGGTTAAATTTTCTTCCAGATTAATTGTTCATTGGTTGTTCGACAAGAGAAGTATAAACATAGTTTTTAAGAGGGAACCTTCCTGCTGACTTTTAAAACCCTTTTTGCTCAGCAATTTTTATTTGTTTTACGTTATATATATGTATGTATATGTTATCCTTTGGACTGATTTCAAACTGCCTGGAGAATTGCTTCTACCTCAAGTGTTATTATAAAATAATTTTAGCACAAGGAATGTTGGTTTAAATCTTCTGCCTTTGAATGTTCCCTTGTACAAAATGCAAAGTAATCCTGATACCTCTGTTATTCATATTGACTCTAATCCTAGAACTGTATATATTCCTTGGCACTTCCTTCATGTATATGAAAAGACAGCTAATTAAAGCTAACAAGTATTTATTAAGTACTTCCTAGTTGTCTGGTGTTGTGAAAGGTTCTGAGAATAGAGAGGCAAATGTTTATATTCTACTGGGAGTATCTAACATGTATGTAGATAAGTAAATATAAAGTATTTACAAAGTCATTTTAAAAGGGTACTAAATTTGGAGAGAGTCCTAATTGTGATTAAACAGTGATAAGTAAACAGTAAACATGATTGATATGAATAATGATTGCTATTGTTAAGATTGCAAATAAACCCAAGCTTGGTTCCATAGAAAGAACAATAGAATTTGCGGTGGGGGGGGGGGGGGGGGGGGGGGAGGGGAGAGTGAAGGAGTAGGGGGACGGCGGGTGGAATGAGACCTAACAAGTAGGCTGGACGTGGCTG